>NC_135996.1:7415088-7438092 GCF_053455715.1 Rhinoraja longicauda
GAACTTTATTTATCCCAGGAGGGAAATTGATCTGCCGACGGTCATAAAACACAAGATACATGAAATTAAAATGACGAGTGGGAAAGGATTGTTGAAGTACAAAGATTGGGAAGGGGGCATGGCAGGCATGGGTTACTGATTGTGGACGATCAGCCATGATCACATTGAATGGTGGTGCTGGCTCAAAGGGCCGAGTGGCCTCCTCCTGCACCTATTTTCTATGTTTCTAACTCTACCACTGCTCCACTGTCCATTATTTTTGTTGAGAAATGGGTGCCAATAAGCATATCAATTAAAATATGAGCGATATTTATCAGCAGTCTGAAGAAGGGTCTCGACCCGAAACGTCACCTATTCCTTCTCTCCAGAAATGCTGCCTGACCCGCTGAGTTGCTGCAGTATTTTGTGTCAATCTTCTGGGAACAATGATGTCAGAGCCGGTGTGTTCAAAACACAGCCGAGGGACGTGGAAGGAAACTGCCCTGTGGCGGTAAACAAGGAACAAGTGTGTTGGAAAGACTGTGCGGCCTTGAATGTGTACTTACTGGTTAAAACAAAATCAACCTCCTTAGAGTGTTTAATCCAATGGGAGGGATGTTGTTAGGCAGGAACGAGTGCAGAGAAGATTTAATGCGTAGGAAAGAACTGCAGATGCTGGCTTACGTCAAAGATAGACATTTTATGACATATTGACTTCAATTAGCCCTTCCTTTCCCTCTCTCTCCATCCCCTCCCCCTTCCATCTTCTCCGACCAGTCTTGCTGTGTCCGACTACATTTTACCTCTGCAACCGCCCACTCCCCTGACATCGATCCAAAACGTCACCCACTCCTTCTCTCCAGAGATGCTGCCTGCCCCGCTGAGTTACTCCAGCATTTTGTGTCTGTCTTCGCAGAGAAAATTCCGTTTAATTTAGAGATACGGCGTGGAAACGGGCCCTTCAGGCACGCCCAGCACGCGCTGACCAGCACACTAACACTATCCTACGCACACCGGGGACTATTTACATTTGTACCAAGGCAATAAACCTACAAGCCGGCACGTCTTTGGAGTGTGGGAAGAAACTGGCGATTCCAGAGAAAACCCACGCAGGTCGGAGGGAGAGCGCACAAACTCTGTACAGCCATCTCAGTGGGCAAGTTTAGTTCAGTTTATTGTCACGTGTACCGAGGTACAGTGAAAAGCTTTTGCTGCGTGCTAACCAGTCAACGGAAAGACAACACATGATTACAATCAAGCCGTCCACAGTGTACAGATACACGATAAAGGAATAAAGTTTAGTGCAAGATAAAGCCAGCAAAGCCCGATCAAGGATAGTCCGAGGGTCTCCAATGAGGTAGACAGTGGTTCAGCACTGCTCTCTGGTTGCGGTAGGATGGTTCAGTTGCCTGATAACAGCTGGGAGAAACTGGGCCAGAACATAATCAAGGATGTTGCACCCTGGTCAGGGAAGAAGATGAGACTTTATTGCCTTCCATCACTGTGAGGAATGTGGAATCCGCTGTGGTGGATGTTTGTGATAACTTTTATGCAGTTGTGGGTCTTGTTGCTTTTTTTCTGGGTGGTAAATCGAATTTCACTGAACCTCAAATGGTGCACGTGACAATAATCCATTGAACCGTTCTCCCCTCTCCCATCGGGCAAGAGGTACAGAAGTGTGAAAACGCACACCTCCAGATTCAGGGACAGTCTTCCCGGCTGTTATCAGGCAACTGAACCGTCCTCTCACCAACTAGAGAGCGGTCCTGACCTCCCATCTACTTCATTGGAGACCCTCAGACTATCCTTGATCGGACTTTGCTGGCTCTATCTTGCACTAAATATCATTCTGATGTTTTCTGAGAGGAGGATGATGGCAAAGCTAACATCGCTGCTGGACAACGACTCCCACCCCATGCAGGACACTGTCACTGCATTGAGTAGCTCCTTCAGTGACAGACTCCTTCACCCCAAGTGCGTGAAGGAGAGATATCGGAGGCCCCTCCTTCCCGCTGCCGTGAGACTGCACAACCAGCACAGCTCCCAGCAGACCAGTCAACAGTAACAGTTAAGGAATACACAGTAAATTGATGACAATTTATCCTTGTCTTTACTTTTATTTATAACTAGACCAAGTGGACCCGTTGGGCCCAAACCTCTCCTGCATTGGTGCAGCACCCTCTCCTCCCTCCCTCCCTCCCCTCCCCACTTCCCCTTCCCCCTCTCCATCCCCCTCAACCCCCCTTATCCATCTTTCCCCCACCTCCCTCCCTCCCTCCTCCCTCCCTAGGAGATAGATTTAAACTTTAAAATGTGAATAACTTAAAAAATATAACACCGATTTCAAATAAAACTACTTGCTTTACCATTAAAGCGATGACAGTAAGGTGGGCCTAAAATTGTCATGCTGTCGTGTACCGTTTTGACTGTAGTTCGATCACAAATAAACAAACAAACGAGAGTTTTAGTATATAGACGAATGTCTCCTGCTATCCACTTTGCTGCTGTAACACTGTAAGTTTCCCCGGTGTGGGACAAATATTATTATTCCCTTTATCATGTATCTGTACACTGTGGACGGCTCGATTGTAATCGTGTATTGTCTTTCCGCTGACTGGATAGCACGCAACAAAAGGGATATAGGTTAATTGACTGGGTAAATGTAAAAATTGTCCCTAGTGTGTGTAGGATAGTGTTAATGTGCGGGGATCGCTGGGCTGCGCAGACTCGGTGGGCCGAAGGGCCTGTTTCCGCGCTGTATCTCTTAAAAAAAAAAGCTTTTCCCTGTACCTCGGTACGCATGACACTAAACTTCATTCCCACTTAGAAACATAGAAAATAGTTGCAGGAGTAGGCCATTTGGCCCTTCGAGCCTGCACCGCCTTTCAATATGATCATGGCTGATCATCCAACTCAGTATCCCGTACCTGCCTTCTCTCCATACCCCCTGGTCCCTTTAGCCACAAGGGCCACATCTAACTCCCTCTTAAATATAGCCAATGAACTGGCCTCAACTACCTCTGTGGCAGAGAATTCCACAGATTCACCACTCTGTGTGAAAAAAAACTTTCTCATCTCGGTCCTAAAAGACTTCCCCCTTATCCTTAAACTGTGACCCCTTGTTCTGGACTTCCCCAACATCGGGAACAATCTTCCTGCATCTAGCCTGTCCAACCCCTTAAGAATTTTGTAAGTCTCTATAAGATCCCCCCTCAATCTTCTAAATCCCAGCGAGTACAAGCCGAGTCTATCCAGTCTTTCTTCATATGAAAGTCCTGCCATCCCAGGAATCAATCTGGTGAACCTTCTCTGTACTCCCTCTCTGGCAAGAATGTCTTTCCTCAGATTAGGCTTCTCCCTCTCATTCCCTCCATCTCTCGCGTGACGAAGTTGGAAAGGTGAAAGAAATGTTGTTTCTTGAAAATTATGGGCCGTGTTGGGTTGGAAGGGTTTTGAGTAGAGTTTGTGAATAGATGAGTTTTTAAACCTGGTTTGATTTATTGGTTACACGGTGTACCAGGTCATGCTGAAACTAAAGCAGGATTGTTCAATGCGTGTCACTTGACTGGGCCTGAAAACTGGGAAGAGCAGAAGGCTAAAGCTCTGGATAAGTGTGGACTGGGCGCCATGGTTATTTAAAAAAAAAATGAAGACATGGATAAGTTAGAGGCAGGAAACATGTTCCCAATGTTGGGGGAGTCCAGAACAATGGGCCACAGTTTAAGAATAAGGGGTAGGCCATTTAGAACTGAGATGAGGAAAAACTTTTTCAGTCAGAGAGTGGTGAATCTGTGGAATTCTCTGCCTCAGAAGGCAGTGGAGGCCATTTCTCTGAATGCATTCAAGAGAGAGCTAGATAGAGCTCTTAAGGATAGCGGAGTCAGGGGGTATGGGGAGAAGGCAGGAACGGGGTACTGATTGAGAATGATCAGCCATGTTCACATTGAATGGCGGTGCTGGCTCGAAGGGCCGAATGGCCTCCTCCTGCACCTATTGTCTATAAGTCTGTAAACTATCCTGTCCACCGCTGTACACAAAACGCTGGAGGAACTCAGCGGGTAAAGCAGCATCTGCAGTTCAGTTTACTTAGAGGTACAATGTGAAAACAAGCCCTTCGGCCCACTGAGTCCATGCCGACCAGCTAGTATAAGAAAATAACTGCAGATGCTGGTACAAATCGAAGGTATTTATTCACAAAATGCTGGAGTAACGCGGCAGGTCAGGCAGCATCTCAGGAGAGAAGGAATGGGTTGCATCCGACACAGTCGGGGCAATTTACAGAAGACAATCAACACTGAAACCTGCACGTCTTGGGAGTGTGGGAGGACACAGGAGCACCCGGAGAAAACCCACGTGGTCACAGTGTGAACGTGCAAACTCCACACAGATGGTACCCATATTTCTCTAAACCACTTCTATCCATGTACCTATCCAAATGTTTCTTAAAGTTGTGATATTACCTCTTCCGGCAGTTTATTCCATATACTTACCACACTTTGTATTAAAATAAGTTGCCCCTCAGGTTCATAGTAAATCTTTCCCCACTCATTATCAACCTATGTCCTTCGGTTCTTGATTCCCCGACTCTGTGCATCTACCCGATCTATTCCTCTCATGATCTTATACACCTCAATAAGATCACCCCTCATCCTCCTGTGCTCCAATGAATAGAGTCCCAGCCTGCTCACCTATCCATGTTCTCCACAGATGCTGCCTGACCCGCTGAGTTACTACAGCACTCTGTGAAACGCCACCTATCCACATTCTCCACAGATGCTGCCTGACCCGCTGAGTTACTCCAGCACTGTGTAAAACGTCACCTATCCATGTTCTCCACAGATGCTGCCTGACCCGCTGAGTTACTCCAGCACTCTGTAAAACGTCACCTATCCATGTTCTCCACAGATGCTGCCTGACCCGCTGAGTTACTCCAGCACTCTATGTCTTTCCCATATACATCACTGTCCATTTCTTTGCCGCCAGGTTTCTCCAGTCTTCCTACCATGGGTGACATGACCACTCCTGACTTTGACGACCTGTTGGCAGCCTTCGACATCCCGGACCTCGACCCAAAGGACTCCATGGACTCGGGGCAGGAGGAGGTGTCCGTGAAGCAGGCGGGCAAGACGGAGGCCGGAGATGCGCCGGAGGTCCCAGCCGACGAGCCGGTGGTCAGCGTGATCGTCAAGAACAGCCTGAGCCCCAAGAGCTGCGAGGCCACCCCTATCCCCGGCCCGGTCCCCCCCCGCAGCAAGGAGGCGCCCCGCTACGAAGCCGGCCCCTTGCCCAACGGCTCGCAGTCCCCGCGGCCGGCGTCTCCCGCCTCCCACTGCGGAGGCTGGGCGGGGGCGGGTGAGGGGGGAGGGGCGGGCGGGCCCGTCCCTGCCGTTCGCAGCCCCCCCACCACCGCCAAGAAGTCGGAGGAGCAGTCGGACGAGGAGGAGACGGGACGCCCTTACCCCCCCAGCCTCCCCCCCGACCCCCGGGACCCCGAGAGCCGTCCGCAGAGCGTGGAATGGCCGCCCTCCCCCACCGGGCACTCCCGGACAGAGGAGGGAGAGCGGGGCGGGGGGAGGGGGAAGGCCAGATCTTCAGAGGAGGAGGAGGAGGAGGAGGAGGAGGAGGAGGAGGAGGAGGAGGAGGAGGAAGAGGAAGAGGAAGAGGAAGAGGAGGAGGACATGATGGAGATAGTAGAGGGAGAGGAGAAGCCGTCGGACGTGGAATCGGAGGTCGAGGAGCCGGTGGGTGGCGGAGACGAGAGGGGTAAGGGGCCGCCCCCCTCCACCGCGGCTTCAGCCCCCAGCCCGTGTTCCGCGCCGGCACTCTCGCCCCGGGACGGGGGGCCGGAGCCGATGGCGTCCGACTGCCCGGCGGCCAAGGGCAGCCCCCGGCCCTTCCCCTCACCCCCTCTCCTGGGCCGGCAGATCAAGAGGGAGCCGGAGAGCCCGGCCAGCGTCTCCAGCAACGAGTCGTCCGCGTCCGCCTCCTCCTCCTCGCGGCCGCTCAAGGTGCGCATCAAGACCATCAAGACGTCTGGCGGCGGCATCCTCCGCACCGTGACCCGGGTGCCATCCGACGCCGCCCAGAGCGGCGCTGCCGGGGACACGGACACGGACCCCGGGCTGGTGAAGGAGGAGGAGGAGGGCCGGGGGGCGGCGGGGGCCGCCAGGCGGGAGGGGGGCGAGGTGATTAGCATGCAGCTGGTCAACGGCACGGTGGTGAAGGGTACGGTGCTGCCGCCCACCGCCTTCCACGCCGCCAGCAAGGCCATGCTGATGGTGGCCAGCATCGCCCAGAAAGCCACCCGCTCGCCCGACGTCCCCGCTCCGCCCGCCCCCGCCGCCGCCACCAAGACCGTCTCCAAGAGCGTGCACCTGGCCAGCCTGAACCTGGTGCCGCAGACGGTCTCGTCCAAGCCGGCGGCCCCCGGTAAGGCGGCCGGCGCTGCCCCGCGCCACCAGACGCCCCTGGTGGAGGCCTTCCACCGGCTCCTGAACGGCAAGAATCCGCTGCCCACGTACAAACCCAACCTGAACCCTCCGGCCGACAGCTGCCTGGCGCTGCCGCCCAGCGGCTACCGCTGCCTGGAGTGTGGGGACTCGTTCGCCCTGGCGCGCAGCCTGGCGCGCCACTACGACCGCCGCAGCATCCGCATCGACGTGACCTGCAACCACTGCGCCCGCCGCATGGCCTTCTTCAACCGCTGCAGCCTGATGCTGCACGCCCGCGAGCACAAGGACAAGGGGCTGGTCATGCAGTGCTCCAACCTGCTGATGGAGCCCATCGCCCTGGAGCAGATGGTGGGGCAGCCCGACGTGGCCTGCGCCGCCCTGCCCACCCCCACGCCCACCGCCAAGGTCGAACACCACGCGCCCGTCGTGCCCCTCTTCCCCGACCCGGCCCTGGTCGAGTGCGACACCTTCTCCTGCAACGAGTGCAGCCTCCAGTTCCCCGACAGGCTGGGCCTGGCCACGCACTTCCAGCTCTGCACGCCCAGCGCCGCCCCACAGGTGACCGGCAGTCGCGGGGGGCAACGGGGTGGCCTGGGGAGGGGAGGAGAGGGGAGAGAAGGGCGAGGGGAGGTGAGAGGGGGTGAGAGGAGGGGGGGAGATAGGGGAGGGGAATGGAGGGGAGGAGAGGGGCGAGGGGAGGTGAGAGTGGGGGTGGGAGGAGAGTGAGGGGGGAGAGGGGAGGGGAATGGAGGAGGGGAGAGAGGAGCGAGGTGAGGGTGGGGGGGAGAGAGGAGCGAGGGGAGGTGAGCAGGGGTGAGAGGAGAGTGGGGGGGAGAGGGGAGGGGAATGGAGGAGAGAGGGAGGGGGGAGAGGAATGGAGGGGAGGGAAGAGTGGGGGAGAGAGGATATTGGGGGGAGAGGGGAAGGGAATGGAGGAGAGTGGTGGAAAGAGGAGAGGGGAGGGTGGGGGGGAGGGAGGAATGGAGGGATGGGGAGAGTGGGGGGGAAGGGAGGGTGAGGAAGAGGAGAGAGGGGAGCGGAGGAAAGAGTGAGGGGAGGTGAGTGGAGGGCAGGGGAATGTAGGGAGGAGGGGAGGGGAGAGAGGAGTGGGGGGAGGAGAGTGGGCAGGGGAGAGAGGGGAGGGAAATGGAGGGGTGGGTGGGGCAGATAGGAGGGGGGAGTGATACTGATTCTGGGCACCTGCTAATGCCAAGTTTCCTTCCTTCCCTCCTACCTGCCCAGGTGTGCCAGCTGTGCCAGATGCTGCTGCCCAGTAAGTGCAGCTACTTTGCCCACTACCGGCTGCACAAGAGCAAGTCTCCGTACATCTGCCCCGAGTGTGGGGGTGTGTGCCGGGCAGCCCACATCCAGACTCACGTGAAGGACGTCTGCTTTCATTTCACCCGCAAGGTCGGATACAAGTAGGTGCCCCACTGGCAAGAGTTTAGTTCAGTTTATTGTCGCATGTATCGAGGTACAGTGTACTCCCTGCGTGCGTGCGTGTTTATATATACGTGTGTGTGCGCGCATGTGTGTGTTTATATATATGTGCGCGTGTGTTTACACATTGTGTGTGCATGTGTTTATACGTGTGTGTGTGTATATATGCGTGTTCGCGCGTGTTTATATATACGTGTGTGTGTTTGTACGTGTAAGTTTATACGTGTGTGCGTGCGTGCGTGTTTATATATACTTGCGCGTGCCTGAGTGCATGTGTGCGTTTATATATTCGTGTGCGTGCGTGTGTTTATATATACTTGCGCGTGCATGTGTGCGTTTATATATTCGTGTGCGTGCGTGAGTGTATGTGTGTGCGTGCGTGTTTATATATGCGTGCTTGCGTGCGTATATATACAGGTCCTCCATAATATTTGGGACAAAGACCCATCATTTATTTATTTGCCTCTGTACTCCACAATTTGAGATTTGTAATAGAAAAATAATCACACGTGGTTAAAGTGCACATTGTCAGACTTTAATAAAGGCCATTTTTATAGATTTTGGTTTCACCATGTAGGAATTACAGCTGTTTTTATGAGTCTCTGACTCTCCCAATCTGTTTCTTGCAGGTGCCCCCAGTGTGGGGTGGTGTACGGTGGCATCACCTCCGTCAAGTCGCACATCCAGGACGTGCACTGCGAGGCTTTCCACAAGTGCCCTATCTGCCCCATGGCGTTCAAGTCCGCGCCCAGCGCCCACTCTCACATCTATACCCAGCACCCGGGCATCAGCAACCAGCAGGCCAAGTGAGTGCCAAGGGGTGGGGGGGTTGGCACAGTGCACACTGGTGGGGGTGGGCATGGTGACAGTGGGGGGTTGGGCATGGTGCCAGTGATGGGCACGGTGCCAGTGCCGGGAGGGGGGGGGGAGTGGGGAGGGCGGGGAGGGCAGAGTGAGCTCGGCGGACCAGCAGATGTTGGAGGGGCTGAAGCGGCAGCCTGGCTCTGACCTCGACCATTGCTCTGCTCCACGCCCTGCCCTTCCTCGCTCCTGACGCCCAGCGTGGCTCACAGCAACGGGATATATAACGATGCAAAGACGCGTTATTGTAACATCGCTCAATGGCAATCATGTGTCGGAAAGAACTGCAGGTACTGGTTTAAATCGAAGATAGGCACAAAATGCTGGATCAACTCAGCGGGTCAGGCAGCGTCTCTGGAGAGAAGGAATGGGTGACGTTTCGGGTCGAGACCCTTCTTCGAAGTGTCAGTGACGGGGGGGGCATGGTACACAGTTCGAAGGGTCTCGACCCGAAACGTCACCCATTCCTTCTCTCCAGAGATGCTGCCTGAGCCGCTGAGTTACTCCAGCACTCTGTGAAACGTCACCTATCCATGTTCTCCACAAATGCTGCCTGACCCGCTGAGTTACTCCAGCACTCTGTGAAACGTCACCTATCCATGTTCTCCACAGATGCTGCCTGACCCGCTGAGTTACTCCTGCTTTTTGCGTCTATGATTCCAATCATGTATTGTCGTTCGGCTGACTGAACAGCATGCAACAAATGCTTTTCACTGTGCCTCGGTACACGTGACAATAAACTAAACTGAAACTGAAACATGTACCGGGGTACGGTGAAATTCACAAAATGCTGGAGTAACTCTGGGGCGGCACGGTGGCGCGGCGGGTAGAACTGCTGCCTCACAGCACCAGAGACCCCGGTTCAATCCTGACTACGTGTGCTGTTTGTACGGAGTTTGTACGTTCTCCCCATGACCTGCGTGGGTTTTCTCCAGGTTTAGATTTAGATTGAGATACAGCGCAGAAACAGGCCCTTCGGCCCACCTGCGCCGCCCAGCGATCACCGCACATTAACACTATCCTATACCCACTACGGACAATTTTTACATTTACCAAGCCAATTAAACTACGTACCTGCACGTCTTTGGAGTGTGGGAGGAAACCGAAGATCTCGGAGAAAACCCACGCAGGTCACGGGGAGAATGTACAGACGGCGCCCGTAGTCAGGATCGAACCTGAGTCTCCGGCGCTGCATTCACTGTAAGGCGGCAACTCTACCGCTGCGCCACCATGCCGCCAGGCGCTCCGGTTTCCTCCCACACTCGAAAGATGTGCGGGTTTGCAGGTTGATTGGCTTGGTGTAAATGTAAATTGTCGCCAGTGTGTGTGTGGGATAGTGTTAGTGTGCAGGGAGAGCGCTGGTTGGCGCGGACTCGATGGGCTGAAGGGCCTGTTTCGGCGCCGTATTTCTATTAGCGAGGGGGTTTTGTACCGAGGTGGTTGCCGTGTGGTGAGTGTTTTTGTTCTCCCTCCTTGCCCCTCTGTGGCCGCAGAGTCATCCACAAGTGCGCCATGTGTGACACGGTGTTCACCCACCAGCCGCTGCTCAACGCCCACTTCGACCAGCACCTGAGCAAGCAGAGGGTCAGCGTCTTCAAGTGTCCACAATGCCCTGTGCTCTTTGCCCAGAAACGCACCATGGTGGAGCACGTCAAGGTGAGACGAGCGGGCAAGAGTGTTAACATTCTATGAAAGCAACGAAGCCTTTTGATTCACGCATGCGGGTGTGGGAGAGCAACCCCGAGTTTGGCCACTTACTCATGGTCCCACACAAAGGTCCAATCCAACGCCCTACTTATTTGTTCCGGGGGGGATGGGGATGGTCACATTCCTCGTTCATCATCAGCACCCTTGAAACAAAGCCCCTCCTGCTCGTACCTGCACCTCTGCACTTACACTCTTAACCCTTGAAGTCCTGAATCTCTTTCAAAAGAAGGAAGGGATGGATGGAGGGATGAAGGAAGGGATGGATGGAGGGATGACGGAAGGAAAGAAGTATTGATTGATTAGTTCTTTAATTAATTAATGCCTTTGTAGCGGCCAGCTTCTCGTCTATCAATTAGCTCCCAAGCTGCCACTTGCATAGACCGGGTGAAACGATAAGCTTAAATGACTCGAGCAATCAATAACAGAGACCCTCCTCGACGTTTGAAATAGTTAGTCATCTTTATTTGAAGGAGCAATAAACATATTGGCATATCTCTTGTCATCGACTGGTTATTGATTTGCTAGATAAAATTCCATATCTTACCACAGTCTATGTGATCGATACAAATGGCCAGATATAACTGGCGGAATCTGTATTAATCTTCTTGTCAATAAGATCTACAACCGATTATATCTTGGCTAATGAATCTTTTGGCGGAGCCTTTGGCTGAACCTCTGTCAGCACCCTCTCGGCTTGCCCACACTGCCAGCATGTACCCAACTGCCCGCACTCTCGCGCCGCCCAGCCCCTACGTAAGCATCACATTAACTCTATAGTGTCCAAACTACAGCAGGATACAAGGTAATAATAATAATTTGCAAAAATAACTAATAAATGCAAAATGGCTCCTACAGCCCTGATTGCTTGATTAATTAATTAATTAATGAAGGGGTGATGTTTCATTGTCACGTGTGACAGGTCAGTAATATTATCACAAGTGATAGGAGCAAAATTAGGCCATTCGGCCCATCAAGTCTACTCTGCCATTCAATCGTGGCTCATCTATCTCTCCCTCCGAACCCCATTCTCCTGCCTTCTCCCCGTTACCCCTGACACCCGCACTAATCAAGAAACGTCATTCCCTTTATCCTGTGTCTGTACACTGTGGACGGCTCGATTGTAATCGCGTATGGTCTTTCCGCTGACTGGTTAGCCCGCAGCAAAAGCCTTTCACTGTACCTCGGTACACGTGACAATAAACTCAACTGAAATATGAGTTTCCCCCACGCCGCCTCCTCCTTTGTTGCCCCTGGCGACCCTGAGAGAAAGAGAAGAGAGAGAGAGAGAGAGAGAGAGAGAGAGAGAGAGAGAGAGAGAGAGAGAGAGAGAGAGAGAGAGAGAGAGAAAGAGAAAGAGAAAGAGAAAGAGAAAGAGAAAGAGAAAGAGAAAGAGAAAGAGAAAGAGAAAGAGAAAGAGAAAGAGAAAGAGAAAGAGAAAGAGAAAGAGAGAGAGAAAGAGAGGGAGAAAGAGAGAAAGAGGAAGGTGATCAGGCTAACATTTGTCTACCATTGTCGTCATCCCAGACCACCCACTCGAGCGGGAAGAGCGAGGAGGTGTCGGAGAGCGTGCCGGCGCCCACGGAGGCAGAGGCAGAGGCAGAGGCAGAGACGCCGCGGGCCAAGCCGAGCCCCAAGCCGAGCGTGGACTCCACGGACTCTCCGACGGACGAGTCGTCGTCCAGCCCCAAGGCGGCGCTGAGCCTCCAGCGCAGGAAGGAGATGCGGCTGAAGCTGAAGAATGCGGGCTGGACCTGCGGACAGTGCCAGACCTGGTTCCCTGAACGGGAGGAGTACGTCACACACATGAAGAAGGACCACGGCAAGGTCAGTCGCCGCGTGCCTGCGCGTGTACGTGCGTGCGTGTGCAGACCTCCCTCCGCTCCGGGCTTCCCCGTGCCACACGCGTGTTCACCTTGCACTAAGCGTTGTTCCCTTCTCGCGTGTTTGTACGCGCCAAATGGCTCGATTGTAATCGTGTTTAGTTTGGCGTTCTGGCTGTACAGGGGAGCTTTTACCATAGTCATAGATTCATACAGCTTGAAAACAGGCCCTTCGGCCCACCTTGCCCTTGCCGACCAAGGTGCCGCATCTACACCAGTCCCTCCTGCCCGCGTTTGGCCCATATTCCCCCCACCACCACTGCATCACTGTGACTTTCAATTTAGTTTAGAGATACAGCGCGGAAACAGGCCCTTTGGCCCACCGAGTCCGCACCGACCAGCGATCCCCACACACTAACACTATCCCACACACACACGACGGACAATTTACAATTATACCAAACTAATTAACGTGCAAACCTATACATCTTTGGAGTGTGGGAGGAAACTGGAGATCTCGGTGAAAACCCACGCAGGTCACGGGGAGAACGTGCAATCTCCGTACAGACAACACTATTAGTCGGGATTGAACCTGGGTCTCTGGCGCTGCATTCGCTGTGAGGAAGTAGAATTTGTACGTTCTCCCCGTGACCTACATGGGTTTTCTCCGAGACCTTCGGTTTCCCCCCGCACTTCAAAGTCGTGCGGGTTGGTAGGTTAATTGGCTTGGTAAAATTGCCCCTGGTGTGTGTTAGTGTGCGGGGATCGCTGGTCGGCGCGGGTTCGGTGGGCCGAGGGGCCTGTTCCCTCGCTGTTTCGCTAAACTAAACCAAACTAAGACTCTTCAATAGACAATAGGTGCAGGAGGAGGCCATCCAGCCCTTCGCGCCAGCACCGCCATTCACTGTGATCATGGCTGATCATCCACAATCAGTACCCCGTTCCTGCCTTCTCCCCATATGCCCTGACTCCGCTATCTTTAGGAGCTCTATCTAACTCTCTCTAGAAAGCATCCAGAGATTTGGCCTCCACTGCCTTCTGAGGCAGAGAGTTCCACAGATTCACAACTCTCTGGGTTAAAAAGTTCTTCCTCATTTCCATTCTAAATGGCCTACCCCTTATTCTTAAACTGTGGCCCTGGTTCTGGACTCCCCAACATCGGGAACATGTTTCCTGCCTCTAGCGTGTCCAATCCCTTAATCTTATATGTTTTAATAAGATCCCCTCTCATCCTTCTAAATTGCAGTGTATACAAGCCCAGTCGCTCCATTCTTTCAACATATGACAGTCCCGCCATCCCGGGAATTAACCTCGTGAACCTACGCTGCACTCCCTCAATAGCAAATTTCCTCAAATTTGAAGACCAAAACTGCACACAATACTCCAGGTGTGGTCTCACTAGGGCCCCTGTACAACTGCAGAAGGACCTCTTTGCTCCTATACTCAACTCTTCTTGTTATGAAGGCCAACATGCCATAAGCTTTCTTCACTGCCTGCTGCACCTGCATGCTTGCTTTCAGTCACTGATACACTAGGACACCCAGATCTTGTTGTACTTCCCCTCTTCCTAACTTGACACCATTCAGATAATAGTCTGCCTTCCTGTTCTTGCCACCAAAGTGGATAACCTCACACTTATCCACATTAAACTGCATCTGCCAGGCATCTGCCCACTCGTCCAACCTGTCCAAGTCACCCTGCATCCTCATAGCATCCTCCTCACAGTTCACACTGCCACCCAGCTTTGTGTCATCTGCAAATTTGCTAATGTTACTTTTAATCCCTTCGTCTAAGTCATTAATGTATATTGTAAATAGCTGCGGTCCCAGCAACGAGCCTTGTGGTACCCCACTAGTCACTGCCTGCCATTCTGAAAGGGACCCATTTATCCCTAGTCTTTGTTTCCTGTCTGCCAACCAATTTCTATCCATGTCAGTACCCTACCACCAATACCATGTGCTCTAACTTTGCCCACTAATCTCCTACGTGGGACCTTATCACAGGGTTTCTGAAATTCGAGGTACACTACATCCACGGCTCTCCCTTGTCCATTTTCCAAGTTACATCCTCAAAAAATTCCAGAAGATTTGTCAAGCATGATTTCCCCTTCGTAAATCCATGCTGACTTTGAACGATCCTGTTACTGCTATCCAAATGTGCCGCTATTTCATCTTTTATAATTGACTCCAGCATCCTCCCAACCACCGATGTCAGGCTAACTGGTCTATAATTCCCTGTTTTCTCTCCCCCTCCTTTCTTAAAAAGTGGGATAACATTAGGTATGCTCCAATCCACAGGAACTGATCCTGAATCGAGAGAACATTGGAAAATGATCACCAATGTGTCCAAGATTTCTAGAGCTACTTCCTTAAGTACCCTGGGATGCAGACCATCAGGCCCTGGGGATTTATCAACCTTCAGTCCCATCAGTCTACCCAACACCATTTCCTGCCTAATGTGAATTTCCTTCAGTTCCTCCGTCATCCTAGATCATTTGGACACTAGAACATCTTAGAGATTGTTTGTATCTTCCTTAGAGAAGACAGATCCAAAGTACCTGTTCAACTCGTCTGCCATTTCCTTGTCCCCATAATAAATTCACTTGTTTCTGTCTTCAAGGGACCTACATTTCTCTCAACTATTTTTTTCTCTTCACATACCTAAAGAAACTTATACTATCCTCCTTTATATTCTTGGCTAGCTAACTTTCGTACCTCATCTTTTCTCCCCGTATTGCCTTTTTAGTTATCTTCTGTTGCTCTTTAAAAGTTTCCTAATCCTCTGGGTTCCTGCTCATCTTTGCTATGTTACACTTCTCTTTTATTGTTAGCCACGGTCACCTCTTACTCCCCTTAGAATCTTTCTTCTTCTTTGGAATGAACTGATCCTGCACCTTCTGTATTATTCCCAGAAATACCTGCCAATGTTGTTCCACCGTCTTCCCTGCTAGGGTCCCTTTCCAGTCAACTCTGGCCAGCTTCTCCCTCATGCCCAAAGATACTAGAGGAACAAGATGGACCACTCCGTTGAAATCGCGTGTACTGAAGTGTAGTACGCAAAGGAGCCATTTTAGTAGGCAAAACCCGCCTTCGCAATGCTTCTCGCAGTGTAATCAGTGTTTTGGGGAACAGTATGTGTGATGATACCATTAAAATGCAGAATATATCTCATCTATCAACTCATAGATTTTTGTTATTTTTCTTTTTGAATGTTTCTGCAAGTTTCTGCCTACTAAAATGGCGCCGCGACACACTACGGTTTTTAGGGTCGAGTGGTCTATCTTGTTCCTCTAGTGTCTTTGTTCATGCCTCCATAGTCCCCTTTGCTCAACTGTAATACTGACACATCCGCTTTTCCCTTCTCCCTCTCAAATTGTAGATTGAAACTGATCATATTATGGCCACCACCTCCTAATGGCTCCTTTACTTTGAGTGAGGAAGGCAACTGTCCTACTTCGGTGTGAGGAAGGGTCGCGATCCGAAGCGTGGCCTGTTCATGTCGCTCCGCGGGCGCTGCCTGACCCCTGCCGCTGTCTCTTCCTCTGCCGCTCCGTGCGTTCTGTGCGGGAGCGGGGCGGGGCGGGGCGGCGCGCTGGTGAAGCATGTCCGTTTGTTCACCCTCGCTGTCTGTCCCTCAACAGGCCATGAAGAAGTTCCCGTGCCGGCTCTGCGAGCGATCCTTCTGCTCGGCGCCCAGTTTGCGCAGACACGTCCGGGTGAACCACGAGGGGATTAAACGTGTCTACAGCTGCCGGTAACACATCCAATAAACTCCTCCGTCGTCGCAGCAGAATTAGGCCATTCGGCCCATCAGGTCCGCTCCGCCATTCAATCACAGCTCTCCCTGCTAACCCCATTCTCCTGCCTTCTCCCCATGATCCCTGACACCCGTACTGATCAAAAATCGGCCAATCTCCGCCTTAACTTGGCCTCCACCGCCGTCTGGCAATGAATCCCACAGATTCACCACCCTCTGGCTAAAGAAATTCCTCCTCATCCCCTTCCTAAAGGAATGTCCTTTAATTCTGAGGCTGTGCCCTCTGGTCCAAGACTCTCCCACTAGTGGAAACATCCTCTCCACACCCACTCTATCCAGGCCTTTCACTATTCTGTACATTTCAATGAGGTCCCCCCTCATTCTTCTAAACTCCAGCGAGTGCAGGCCCAGTGCCGACAAACGCTCATCGTACGTTAACCTAATCTCGCCATTCCCTGACGACTTTTCCCCTCTTCTATTCCTGTGCATAAACCCACATCCCTCCATTCCCTGCATATCCATGTGCCATGAGGGATAGGAGCAGAATTAGGCCATTCGGCCCATCGAGTCTACTCCACCATTCAATCATGGCTGATCTATCTCTCCCTCCTAACCCCATTCTCCTGCCTTCTCCCCATAACCCCTGACATCCGTACTGATCAAGAAGGGTATGGAATCCAGCGCTGATAATTTGGCTAATAACTCCATTTTAGCTGAAGTTGGCTGTTTAACCCTTTCACAACACATGTACTGAGGTACAGCGAAATTCAAATGTTGTACACAGTTCTGTACAAGTAACACTGTACATTAGTACGGAGCTACATCTTAGATAAGCATCTCAGATACATTGCATGTGCACAGCAGTGGTGCACTGAGACAGTATACAGCATCTCTGGAAGGAAGGAATGGGTGACGTTTCGGGTCGAGACCCTTCTTTTGACTTCAGACTTCTATCAGGTCTCCTCACAGACTCTGCCATTCCAGAGAAAGCAATCCAGGTTTGTCCATCCTCTCCCTGTTGCTGAAGCCTTACAATCTGGGCACGGCACATGAATATCCCAGCTGTAGAGACAAGGAACTGCAGCTGCTGGTTTACCACAAAAGAAGGCACAAAGTGCTGGAGTAACTCAGCGGGTCAGGCAGCATCTGTGGAGAACATGGATAGGTGACGTTTCACAGAGTGCTGGAGTAACTCAGCGGGTCAGGCAGCATCTGTGGAGAACATGGATAGGTGACGTTTCACAGAGTGCTGGAGTAACTCAACTGGTCGGGCAGCATCTGTGGAGAACATGGATAGGTGACTTTTTGGGCCGGGACGCTTCTTCACACGCCACCCTGCAATCAGTCTGAAGGCTCTTGTCCCGAAATGTCACCCATTCCTTCTCTCCAGAGATGCTGCCTGACCCGCTGAGTTACTCCAGCTTTTTGTGTCTATCTTCGATTTAAACCAGCATCTGCAGTTCCTTCCTACATATATAAACATAGTAAATAGGTGCAGGAGTAGGCCACTCGGCGCTTCGAGCCAGCACCATCATTCAATATGATCATGGCTGATCATCCAGAATCAGTACCCCGTTCCTGCTTTCTCCCCGTATCCCTTGATTCCGTTAACCCTAAGAGCTAAATCTAACACTCACTTGAAAACATCCAGTGGATTGGCCTCCACTGCCCTCTGTGGCAGAGAATCCCACTGATTCACAACTCTGGGTGAAGAGGTTTTTCCTACACAGTGCACAGAGTTGCCAGTTTGGCTCCAGCCCCCCACCCCCCCGGCAGTACAGCGTGAAATGAATGGCCCTTCCATAAGTGTCCGGGGGGCGAGGATGACTAGGGGGTAAGGTGCCAGGTGTGTTGCAGGCATTGCACCGAGGGCAAGTGGACCTTCAGCAGCCGCCTGGCACTGGAGAAGCACCTGCAGGTCATCCACAGCATCAACCTGGCCGACCACGTCCAGGATCAGGAGAACCTCTTCCAGCGAGTCAGCATCAAGGTGAGAGCGCCGGCTCACTCCCTGTCTGTCCCTGCCTGTGTGTTGCTGCGTCTGTAGTGTGTGTGTGTGTGTGTCTGCCTGTGTGTTGCTGCGTCTGTAGTGTGTGTGTGTGTGTGTCCCTGTCTGTGTGTTGCTGCGTCTGTAGTGTGTGTCCATGTCTGTGTGTTGCTGCGTCTGTGCGCCTATGGCCCTGTCTGTGTGTTGCTGCATCTGTAGTCTGTTTCTGTCTTGTGTGTGTTCTGTCTATGTGTGTTCGGTCTGTGTGTGTTTCTGTAGTGTGTGTATTTCTGTGTCTGTGTGTATTTTTTATATGTGTGTGTGCGTGTTTCTGTGCGTGTGTATGTTTCTGTGTGTGTGTGTGTTTCTGAAGTTTCTGTGTGTGTGTTTCTGTCTGTGTCTTGTCTGTTTCTGTGTGTGTGTGTGTCTGCCTGTCTAACACCTCACCCTCTCTCTCTCTCTCTCCCCACCTCACCCTCTCTCTTCCCCCCCCCCCCCGCCTCACCCTCTCTCCCCCCGCCTCACCCTCTCTCCCCCCGCCTCACCCTCTCTCCCCCTGTCTCATCCTCTCTCTCTACACCCGCCTCACCCTCTCTCTCTCCCCCGGTCTCACCCTCTCTCCCCCGTACAGACGTCTATCCGTAAGCGTGGGGGGGCGCTGGAGCGCTGGGGCTCGGACCCAGTCAAGCGGCGGCGTGGTGGAGGGAACCCGCCGTACCGGTGCATGAAGTGCGGCCACACCACGAGCAGCTTTGCCGACTTCCACCAGCATATCCCCCAGCACCGCACCAGCGGCTCACCCTACCAGTGCCGGCAGTGCGGTCTCTGCTTCGCCGCCCCGGCCATCGCTGGGCCGCCACCTCTTCATCGTGCACGGGGTGAAAGAATCGGAGAGCGCCGTGCTGGCGGAGCAGGCCGCCGACTCGGACTCTGCGCAGCTGGGAGACCACGTCATCTGCGACGTCTGTGGCAAAACCTTCGACAACGAGCCCTTGCTAAAGACCCACTTCCGCACTCACGGCATGGCCTTCATCAAATCCAAGCAGAATGGCCTGGATAAGTAAAGCCCAACTCCCTCACTCTCCTCTCCCCCTCTACCCCCCCCCCTCCTTCCATCCCTCACCTCCTCTCCTCGCCCCACTCTTCTCCCTTCCCCTCTCTCCAGTGATGAGAGAGGGGGGACTGAGTTGACACCCACTGGGTGACCCTCAGCTCCACCTCTGGTCTCCACATGGAGACGGCATTGGGTGAGGCCGGAGTTTACATTTCAAAACGGCTTGAAGACCCGAAACGTCACCTATCCATGTTCTCCACAGATGCTGCCTGACCCACTAAGTTACTCCAGCACTCTGTGAAACGTCACTTATCCATGTTCTCCAGAGATGCTGCCTGACCCGCTGAGTTACTCCAGCACTCCCTGTGTGAGTGCGTGTCACAACATTCTCCCCATTACAACTGTCCCATCACTTCCCCCTCTTCCTTCCCTCCCCTTCTTCCCTCGCTCCTCCTACTCAGCCCCACAGTATCAGCCCGTCGTGGCTCAGGGAAGGGGTCGTTATCACTGCCTCCTCTGTGCTCCTGTCTTGGTGGGGGCTGGGATGGGGGGAATGTAGATTAATGGGTGTTGGGTCGCACAGGGAGGGAGAGAGAAAGAGGGGGAGGGAGAGAGAAAGAGGGGGAGGGAGAGAGAAAGAGGAGGAGAAGGAGAGAGAGGGGGGGAGAGAGAGAGAGGGGAGGAGGGGGAGAGAGCGGGGGGGGGGGGGGCGAGGGTTTTACTGAGCCTAAAGTGACCCTGAGGGAGGGGTGAGCGTGGGAGGGGGTGAATCCCGGGGTGAGGTGACACGGGTGGGGGGAGGGGATGACACCAGGAGTGAGGTGTGAACCCCCCGGGACAGTGGTGACCGTGGGGAGTTGATGACCCCCAGGTCGGGGTGGCGGCAGGAGAGGGGCGACAAGCGGTGAGGTGGGACCACGGGGGTGAGGGGTGACCCTGGAGCGGAGTAAACCCGTGGGGACGGGACCCCCCAGGGCAGGGTTTGCCCCTCTTAGAGTGCTTGCCCCCCCCCGCACAATCATTAATGCAGTTTCCAGAATCAGTCACAGGTCTATTCTTTACAACGAAAATAACCCGCTTCCTTCTGACTTTGCAAAAAGAAAATAAATTGTAATTTTTATTTAGAATTTATTTATATATTGAAATTGTAGTCACAGAGAATTAAAAAAAAAGATTTGTACTGTTTGATTTCTGTGTTCGTGGTGGAAGAGAATGTCACAAACCTGCATTAAAACTTTCACAAGGATTCCTAAATCCCCGTCTCCTTTGTTGCAGCTTCTCAGAATGAGAAACATAGAAAATAGGTGCAGGGGTAGGCCACTTGGCCCTTCGAGCCAGCACCGCCATTCAAATATGATTATGGCTGATCATCCACAAGCAGCACCCCGTTCCTTTTTCTCCCTATATCCCTTGATCCCGTTAGCCCCAAGAGCTAAATCTCAGTTACTTATGAAAATATCCAGTGAATTGGCCTCCACTGCCTTCTGTGGCAGAGAATTCCACAGATTCACAACTCTCTGGGTGAATAGGTTTTTCCTCATCTCAGCCCTAAATGGCCGACCCCTTATTCTTAAACTGTGCGACACCTGGTTCTGGACTCCCCCAACATGGGGAACATTTTTCCTGCATCTAGCCTGTCCAATCTCTTATGAATTTTATGTGTTTCTGTAAGATCCCATCTCATCCTTTTAAACTCCAGCGAACACAAGCCCAGTCGACCCATTCTTTCATCGTATGTCAGTCCCGCTATCCCGGGAATTAACTTGGTGATCTAGAAGATCTATGAGTTAGATCTATAAGATATAACTTTCTATAAGATCCCCTCTCATCCTCCTTTTGAGGGTGGGCAGGGAGAGGGGGAGGGAGGAAGGAGAGAGAGAGAGAGGGGGAAGGGGAGGAAGTGAGAGGGGAAAGGGGAGGGAGAGGGGGTGGGGAGAGAGGAAGGCAGGGAGAGGGGGGAAGTGAGGGGAGAGAGGGAAGAGGGAGGGGGAAGGGAGGAAGTGAGAGGGGAGGAAGTGAGGGGGGGTGGGGAGAGAGAGGGAGGGGGAAGGGAGGAAGTGAGAAGGGAGGAAGTGAGAAGGGAGAGAGGAAGGTGAGAAGGGAGGAGAGAGGGGTGGGGAGAGGGAGAGAGGGGGTGGGGAGAGGGAGAGCAAGGGAAGAGGGAGAAAGTGAGGGAGGGACGGGACAGAGGTAAGGAAGAAGGGGGAGGGGAAGGGAGGAAGTGAGAGGGAAGGAGGGAGAGGGGGTGGGGAGAGAGGAAGGTGAGAAGGGAGGAGAGGGGGTGGGGAGAGGGAGAGCAAGGGAAGAGGGAGAAAGTGAGGGAGGGACGGGACAGAGGTAAGGAAGAAGGGGGAAGGGAGGAAGTGAGAGGGAAGGAGGGGGAGAGGGGGTGGGGAGAGGGAAGGAAGAAGGGAGGTGGTGGGGAGAGGGAGAGAGTGGGGTAGGGAAGGGGGAGGGAGGAAGGAGAGAGAGAGAGAGAGAGAGGGGGGAAGGGGAGGAAGTGAGAAGGGAGGGGGTGGGGAGAGAGGAAGGCAGGGAGAGGGGGGCAGTGATGGAAATGGGGTGGGGGGGGGGTACACAAATGGACGGCGTTCCCCTAGTTTTCAATTTCCAGCTCGGGTTTAATGAGCACTGCAGAAAGATTCGAGTCGTTTATCACTTTATTCAACTCAGACTAAAACGACTTGTTAACCTGTAGTTAACAGGTAGAGTAGTTATACAATGAATGTGTCATCAACACATCGATCCACATTCCTCCTCAGTAAATGTAATTGTGTGTTGACCATGACAGTATTAATGACGCCGCGTTCCTTTAAATAAAATTCAAGGGAGAATGTGTGACTGAGGGGCGGGGGCGGCTACCCGACCGGACGGGACGGGACGGGACGGTGAGCACGGGCTGCCACGGTCTATTGCGTACAGTTTTGGTCTCCCAATCTGAGGAAAGACATTCTTGCCATAGAGGGAGTACAGAGAAGGTTCACCAGATTGATCCCTGGGATGGCAGGACTTTCATATGAAGAAAGACTGGATAGACTCGGCTTGTACTCGCTGGAATTTAGAAGACTGAGGGGGGATCTTATAGAAACTTACAAAATTCTTAAGGGGTTGGACAGGCTAGATGCGGGAAGATTGTTCCCGATGTTGGGGAAGTCCAGAACCAGGGGTCACAGCTTAAGGATAAGGGGGAAGTCTTTTAGGACCGTTTTTTTTCACACAGAGAGTGGTGAATCTGTGGAATTCTCTGCCACAGAAGGTAGTTGAGGCCAGTTCATTGGCTATATTTAAGAGGGAGTTAGATGTGGCCCTTGTGGCTAAAGGGATCAGGGGGTATGGAGAGAAGGCAGGTACGGGATACTGAGTTGGATGATCAGCCATGATCATATTGAATGGCGGTGCGTACAGGCTCGAAGGGCCGAATGGCCTACTCCTGCACCTATTGTCCATGTTTCTCTGCCTCACTCAGGTAACGTCGCTGAAACTGAACAGGAGGACTCTGACAGTCCGACTCTTGAGTTATTTATTCTTTGTAATTCAAACCTTTATCTATAAATTACCTTGTTGGAGCAAAACGTGAGGCGAACAGGAAAAACACCGTTGCGTTAGCCGCTCCCGCGCGCCGGCCGTCAACGGCCATCCCGCCGGCGACGGTGACGGCTGCCTCATGCGCACATGCATGCCGGCGGTGATGGCTGCCTGAGGCGCGCATGCGTACACGCATCCCGGCGGCGGCGGCTGCCTGGGGCGCGCACGCGGACACACGTCCCGCCGGCTGCCTGAGGCGCACACGCATGCCGGCGGTGATGGCTGCCTGAGGCGCGCATGCGTACACGCATCCCGGCGGCGGCGGCTGCCTGGGGCGCGCACGCGGACACACGTCCCGCCGGCTGCCTGAGGCGCACACGCATGCCGGCGGTGACGGCTGCCCGAGGCGCGCACGCGCACACA
>NC_135996.1:7438592-7483567 GCF_053455715.1 Rhinoraja longicauda
CACCCCTCCCCCCCCCCTTACCCACCTCCCCTCCTCCCTCCACACCTCCCTCCTCCCTCCCCTCCTCCCGGTTACAATGGAAACCCTACGAGGATGGGCCCAACGGGGAAAGAGGGGTACTGGGAAAAGGGAGGTCCCCCTCCTCCCTTCCCCCCTCCCCTCCCTCCCCCTCCCCCCCCTACCCCCCTCCCTCCTCCCCCTTTCCCCTCCCATCCCCCCTCCCCTCCCCCCTCCCTCCCCCTCCCCTCCCCCTCCACACCTCCCTCCCCTTCCCTCCCCCCCACTCCCCTCCCGGTTACAATGGAAACCCTACGAGACGGGCCCAACGGGAAAAGAGGGGGACTGGGAAAAGGGAGGTCCCCCTCCCTCCCTCCCCCTTCCCCCCTCCCCTCCCCTCCCTCCCCCTCCCACCCTACCCCCCTCCCTCCCCTCTCCCTCCCCCCCTTCCCCCCTCCCTCCCCCCTCCTCCTCCCTCCACACCTCCATCCTCCCTCCCTCCACACCTCCCTCCTCCCTCCTCCCTCCCCTTCCCTCCCTCCCCTCCTCCCGGTTACAATGGAAACCCTACGAGGACGGGCCCAACGGGGAAAGAGGGGTACTGGGAAAAGGGGAGGTCCCCCGCCCTCCCCCCTTCCCCCCTCCCTCCCTCACCCTCCCCCCCACCCCCTCCCTCCCCTCTCCCTCCCCCCCTTCCCATCCCCCTCCCCTTCCATCCCCCTCCCCTCACCCTCCCCCCTACCCCCTCCCTCCCCTCTCCCTCCCCCTCCTCCCCCCTCCCCTCCCCCTCCCCTCCCCCCCCTCCCCCTCCCCTCCCCCCTCACACCTCCTCCTCCCTCCCTCCCCCTTCCCTCCCCTCCCGGTTACAATGGAAACCCTACGAGGACGGGCCCAACGGGCCCACTTGGTCTAGTATATATATATATATATATATGTATATATGTATGTATGTATGTTCTAGAAATACAGCCAAAACGGTACAGGATAGCGTAACAATTTTAGGGGCAACCTTACTCACCATTCGACCAGTGTGCAGTATCAAGGTTCGTTCAAATTGTTGTGCTATCGTGTACCGTTTTGGCTGTATTTCAGGAACACATATATATATATATATATATACACAAGATGAGATCGCCATTATGATCTAATAAGGATATTCATTAATAAATGAAATTGTGTTTAGAAGTTTCTAAATATCTACATCCTGATAAATATCTATCTCTTTTTTAGATCATGCCAAGAAGAGGGAGACGAGGGGCAGGATGGTCAAGGAACCAAAGAAGGAGAAATCAAAGAGCAGTAAGGCACAGACAGGAAAAAGAGAAGGAGAAATCAAAGAGCAGTAAGGCACAGACAGGAAAAAGAGACGCAACAAGAAATAAATAAACGTCTCGAGGATCAACAAGAAAGCGCGCAAAACAGAAGGAAGGAAGAGACGCAACAAGAAAGAACTCAACCTCTCAAGAAGCGAAGGATCGGCGCAAAGAGACGTCGAGAAGCAGGAAGGAGCGGAAGGGAAAAAGAGACACAACAAGAAAGAACTAAACGTCTCGATCAACGAGAAAGAGCTCGAAACAGAAGGGAAAAAGAGACACAACAAGAAAGAACTAAACGTCTCGAAGATCAACGAGAAAGAGCTCGAAACAGAAGGAACAGAGAGACGCAACAACAAAGAACTAAACGACTCGAGGATCATCGAAAAAGAATGCAAAGCAGAAGGCAGGAAGAGACTCAACAAGAAAGAACTAAACGTCTCGAGGATATCCGAGAAAGAACGCGAAACAGAAGGAATGAAGAGACGGGAGGTGAAAGAACTGAAAGACTGGCTATACAGCAGGCCAGAGATCCAACAAGACAAAATGCACGACTCACGATGAGAAACCTTTCTGCTGATGTTGGTGAAATGACCAAGGTTTGCCCTCAGTGCTCGTGCACATATGTGTCCTCGTGCACATATGTGTGCTTGTGTGCATTGCTCATGTGCATGTGTGTGCATATATGCTCGTGAGCATGTGTGTGTGTGCATATGTGTGCTCGTACGCATGTGTGTGTGCATATGTATGTGCACCTTGCACTAAGCGTTATTCCCTTCTAGCGTGTTTCTACGCGGCAAATGGCTCGATTGTAATCTTGTTTAGTTTGGCAGAGTGGCTGTACAGGGGAGCTTTTACAATAGTGTCAGATTCATACAGCGTGGAAACAGGCCCTTCGGCCTAACCTGTCCATGCTGACCAAGATGCCTCATCTACACTGTTCCCTCCTGCCCGCGTTTGGCCCATATTACCCCCACCCCACTGCATCACTGTGACTTTTAGTTTAGAGGTACAGCGCAGAAAACAGGCCCTTCGGCCCACCGAGTCCGCGTCGACCAGCGATCCCCGTACACTAACACTATCCTACACACACAAGGGACAATTTACAATTATACCAAACTAATTAACGTGCAAACCTGTACATTTTTCGAGTGTGGGAGGAAACCAGAGATCTCGTAGAAAACCCACGCGGGTCACGTGGAGAATGTACAAACTCCGTACAGACAGCACCAGTAGTCGGGATCGGTCCCGGGTCTCTGTGGGGAAGTAGAGATTGTACGTTCTACCCGTGACCTGTGTGGGTTTTCTCCGAGATCTTCGGTTTCCTCCCACACTCCAAAGACGTGCAGGTTTGTAGGTTAATTGGCTTGGTAAAATTGTCCCTGGTGTGTGTTAGTGTGCTGGTCGGAGCAGGCTCAGTGGGCCTGTTTCCGTGCTGTATCGCTATGCTAAACTAAACTAAGACTCTTTGGAGGAAGGCAACTGTCCCACTTCGGTGTGAGGAAGGGTCCCGATCCGAAGCGTGGCCTGTTCATGTCCCTCCGCGGGCGTTGCCTGACCCCTGCCGCTGTCTCTTCCTCTGCCGCTCCGTGCATTCTGTGCGATGGGAAGGGAGCGGGGCGGGGCGGCGCGCTGGTGAAGCATGTCCGTTTGTTCACCCTCGCTGTCTGTCCCTCAACAGGCCATGAAGAAGTTCCCGTGCCGGCTCTGCGAGCGATCCTTCTGCTCGGCGCCCAGTTTGCGCAGACACGTCCGGGTCAACCACAAGGGGATTAAACATGTCTACAGCTGCCGGTAACACATCCAATAAACTCCTCTGTCATCGCAGCAGAATTAGGCCATTCGGCCCATCAGGTCCACTCTGCCATTCAATCACAGCTCTCCCTGCTAACCCCATTCTCCTGCCTTCTCCCCATAACCCCTGACACCTGTACTGATCAAAAATCAGCCAATCTCCGCCTTAACTTGGCCTCCACAGCCGTCTGTGACAATGAATCCCACAGATTCACCACACTCTGGCTAAAGAAATTCCTCCTTAGATTATTAAGGGGTTGGACACGTTAGAGGCAGGAAACATGTTCCCAATGTTGGGGGAGTCCAGAACAAGGGGCCACAGTTTAAGAATAAGGGGTAGGCCATTTAGAACTGAGATGAGGAAAAACTTTTTCAGTCAGAGAGTTGTGAATCTGTGGAATTCCCTGCCTCAGAAGGCAGTGGAGGCCAATTCTCTGAATGCATTCAAGAGAGAGCTAGATTGAGCTCTTAAGGATAGCGGAGTCAGGGGGTATGGGGAGAAGGCAGGAACGGGGTACTGATTGAGAATGATCAGCCATGATCACATTGAATGGCGGTACTGGCTCGAAGGGCCGAATGGCCTCCTCCTGCACCTATTGTCTAATGTCATCTCCTTCCTAAAGGAACGTCCTTTAATTCTGAGGCTGTGCCCTCTGTTCCCAGACTCTCCCACTAGTGGAAACATCCTTTGAACACCCACTCTATCCAGGCCGCTCACTATTCAGTACGTTTCAATGAGGTCCCCCCCCCTCATCCTTCTAAACTCCAGCGAGTACAGGCCCAGTGCCGACAAACGCTCATCGTACGTCAACCTATACTCAACAAAATTAAACTAACGCAAACTAACGTGTGTGTGTGTGTCTGTGTGTTGCTGCATCTGTAGTGGGTGTGTGTGTGTGTGTCTCTGTGTGTTGCTGCGTGTGTGTGTGTCTGCCTGTGTGTTGCTGCATCTGTAGTGTGTGTGTGTGTGTCTGTTTCTGTGTCAAGTCACGTCAAGTCAAGTTTATTTGTCACATACACATACAAGATGTGCAGTGAAATGAAAGTGGCAACGCCTGCGGATTGTGCACAAAAATTACAATTACAGCATAAAAATGAAAATAAATACAAAAAAAAATGTAGTCCCTGGAAATATAATAGTTAACAGTCCTGATGGCCTTTGGAAAGAAACTCCGTCTCATCCTCTCCGTTTTCACAGCGTGACAGCGGAGGTGTTTGCCTGACCGTAGCAGCTGGAACAGTCCGTTGCTGGGGTGGTAGGGGTCCCCCATAATGTTGCTGGCTCTGGATCTGCACCTCCTGATGTATAGGTCCTGCATGGGGGGCGAGTGTAGTTCCCATAGTGCATTCAGCCGAATGCACTACTCTCTGCAGGGCCATCCTATCCTGGGCAGAGCTGTTCCCAAACCAGACTGTGATGTTGCCGGACAGGATGCTCTCTACAGCCCCAGAGTAGAAGCAATGAAGGATCCTCAGAGACACTCTGAATTTCCTCAGCTGTCTGAGGTGGTAAAGGCGCTGCTTTGCCTTACCCACCAGTGCGGCAATGTGTGTTGTCCATGTCAGATCCTCTGTGATGTGGACTCCCAGGTATTTAAAGCTGCTCACCCTATCCACAGTAGACCCATTTATCTCCAGTGGCGTGTACGTCCTCGGATGTTGAGCCCTTCTAAAGTCCACAATCAGCTCCTTAATTTTTTTTGACATTCAAGAGGAGGCTATTGTCCTGACACCAGAGTGCCAGATCAGCCACCTCCTCCCGGTAGGCCTTCTCATCGTTGTCGGAGATCAGGCCCACCACCACAGTGTCATCAGCAAACTTGATGATGGAGTTGGAGCTGAACCTGGCCTCACAGTCATGTGTGTACAGGGATTACAGTAGGGGGCTAAGGACGCAGTCCTGGGGGGATCCTATGTTCAGGGTGAGGGGGCTAGATGTGTGTTCCCCCATCCTGACCACTTGGGGCCTGGCCGTGAGAAAGTCCAGGACCCAGGCACACAGAGGGGTGCAAAGCCCCAGTTCCAGCAGCTTCTCAACCAGTCTGGTGGGGACTATGGTATTGAAAGCTGAACTAAAGTCAATGAACAGCATCCTCACATAGCCCCTCTGGCTGTCCAGATGAGAGAGAGCAGTGTGTAGAACCTGGGAGACCGCATCATCCGTGGACCTGTTCGGACGGTATGCAAACTGTAGCGGGTCCATGTTGCGAGGAAGGAGGGCACAGATATGATTCTTGATCAGCCTCTCGAAGCATTTCATGACCACCGAGGTGAGAGCCACCGTCGGTCGTCATTCAAACACGCTGGAGAGGCATTTTTTGGCACCGGTACAATGATGGATCTTTTGAAGCATGCAGGGACCACGGACTTGGCCAAGGAGAGGTTGAATATTGTGGTGAGCACTGGAGCAAGCTGAGTAGCACAAGACTTTAGTACTCGCCCAGATATACCATCTGGGCCTCCAGCTTTTCTCGTGTTCACACGCATCAGAGCCCACCTCAAGTCATGCTCGGACACCGAAAATGTTGTGCACATCCCCGGCGTTGGATCCCCCTCCAGCCTCGCTAGCCAGCGCCCCGTCGGTGTTGTTTTTAGACAGCGAGCTAGGGGTAATGTTGCCCATCTCAAATTGTGCGTCGGAGTTCAGGTCATCAGCTAAGGAGGTGCAGGCACTTCTGGTTGAGGGGGGGCTGGACTGGTGTCCGTAGCCCCTGCCAAAGGCGCCTGGTGTCCTGCTGATCCATCTGTGACTCCATCCTGTCCCTGTACCTCCTTCTTGCATCCTTCACCACCCTTCGCAGTCGGTAGGACTCTACCTTGTAGTCGTCTATGTTGCCGGATGCCAGAGTTGTAAGCAGCGGTGCGAGCATTCAAGGCCACGCGAATAGACCTGTCCACCCAGGGTTTTTGGTTAGGGAAGATACTAACCCTTACCGTGGGGACGATGTTATCGGCTATTGTTGCAATGAAGTCCGTAACCGCTTCCGCGAACTCGCTGACGTCCCTGGAACTTGCTTGGAACATATTCCAGTCGACATCGCTCAGTGTATCCTGCAGCATGGCCTCTGAATGGTCAGCCCACCGCTTTACGTCCCTCGTCACTGCCGTTTCCCGTACTATCCGTTGTTTATACTCCGGCAGCAGGAAAATGGCAGCGTGGTCAGATTTTCCAAAAGGAGGGAGAGAAACGGCCTTGTAGCCTTTCCTGAACGGCGTGTAGCAGTGGCCCAAAGTTCTTTCCCCCCTGGTGACACACGTGATATGTTGGTAGAAGTTGGGCATGACCTTTTTGAGATTTGCCCTGTTAAAATCTCCAGCCACCAGCACAGCCGCATCAGGGTTCTTGTGTTGGTGTCGACACAACACATCGTGTAGGACCGACAGTGGTGGCGGCGCCTAACGGCAGCGGCTGACTAGCAGTCTGTCTGTCTTTTTTTTGTTGAGTGTCGGTGTTGGGATGATTTTTATATATATTTTTTTGGTTGTGTATGTGTGGGAGGGGGTGGTGGTGTGTGGGGGGTGGGTGTGGGTGGGTGGGTGTGGGGAACTTTTCTCTTCCTCACGGCGCGGGGTGCGGCTCGGCTGCGGGGCCTAACATCCCCCGGTGCGGCTCGGCCGCTGGACTTTACATCCCGGTGCGGCTTGGCCGCTGGACTTACATCGCCCGGTGCAGCTCGGCTGCGGGGCTTAACACCGCCCGGTGCAGCTCGGCTGCGGGGCTTAACACCGCCCGGTGCAACTCGGCTGCGGGGCTTAACACCGCCCGGTGCAACTCGGCTGCGGGGCTTAACACTGCCCGGTGCAGCTCGGCTGCGGGGCTTAACACCGCCCGGTGCAGCTCGGCTGCGGGGCTTAACACCGCCCGGTGCAACTCGGCTGCGGGACTTAACACCGCCCGGTGCGGCTCGGCTGCGGGACTTAGCTGCGCAAGGCTTGGTCGCGGGCCTTTCATCGCCCGGTTCGGCCGCGAGACGTTTCAGCGCCCGGTGCGGGGACTGTGCGGGTCGGTCGGGGACGAGCTGTCTGTCCGTGGGCGTGGGAAGAGAGGGGAAGTTTTGTTGCCTCCATCACAGTGAGGGGGTGTTTGGAGTCACTGTGATGGACGTTTGTGTTGGGGTTATGTGTCTTGTGTTCTTTATTTTTTCTATGACTGCTATGTAGTTTCGTTCGGTACTTCGGTACCGAACGACAAATAAAGCTCTGTTATACCTGTTATACCTGTTATATAGACGGCTGTGATGATCACCGAGCTGAACTCCTGGGGAAGGTAAAATGATCGGCATGAAATAGTCAGATGCTCCAGGTCTGGCGAGCAGGAACGAGAAAGCGTCTTAATATTCCTAGGGTTGCACCAGTTATTGTTGGTCATGAAGCAAACTCCTCCACCCTTGGATGTCCCGGATTCTTCAGTTCTGTCCGCACGGAAAAACAGTGAAGGACTCGGTTGGGCAGATCACCTGGTCTGGCACCAGCGTGGTCAGCCATGTCTCGGTCAGACAGAAGATGTTGCAGTTCCTTATGTCCCACTGGAACCCGATCCTCGCCCTGAGGTCATCCAGCTAGTTCTCCAGGGACTGGATGTTCGCCAGAAGGATGCTGGGCAGAGGTGGACGTAAGGCCTGGTCTCTCAGCCTGTTCCCAATCCCCCCTCGCTTCCCTCAATGTTTTCTCTGACTTTTTCTCGGAGCCGCGCTCCCACTGCTGCTGCCGCGGCGCGCTCTTTTTATTGATCTCTATCGGCCACGTTGAATCGGTGAGTACAGTGTTTAATAGTCCTTCGGTTGCGCTAAAGTTTATTTTTACGAGCGTTTCCCGGGCATACATTTTTAGTGCTAGTGTGTTAAAGAAACGCACAGTCCCCACGGAGCGACCACAACGGCGACTGGACTGGACCGCGCCATCTAGGATAGATGTTGTTTGATAGTGGGATAGTGTTTGTGTTTCTGCCTGTCTACTACCCCCGCCTCACCCTCTCTCTCTCCCCCCGCCTCACCCTCTCTCTCTCCCCCCGCCTCACCCTCTCTCTCTACCCCATCTCACCCTCTCTCTCTCCCCCGCCTCACCCTCTCTCTCTCCCCCCCCTGCCTCACCCGCTCTCTCTACCCCGTCTCACCCTGTTTCTCCCCCCCCGCCTCACCCTCTCTCCCCCGCCTCACCCTCTCTCTCCCCCCGCCTCACCCTCTCTCTCTCCCCCGCCTCACCCTCTCTCCCTTCCCCTGCCTCACCCTCTCTCTCTACCCCGCCTCACCTCTCTCCTTTCCCCGCCTCACCCTCTCTCTCTCCCCCGCCTCACCCTCTCTCTCTCCCCCGCCTCACCCTCCCTCTCTACCCCCACCTCACCCTCTCCCCCCGCCTCACCCCTCTCTCCCTTCCCCGCCTCACCCTCTCCCCCTGCCTCACCCTCTCGCTCTCCCCCCCGCCTCACCCTCTCTCCCTTCCCTGCCTCACCCTCTCTCTCTCCCCCTGCCTCACCCTCTCCCCCCGCCTCACCCTCTCTCTCTCCCCCTGCCTCACCCTCTCTCTCTCCCCCCGCCTCACCCTCTCTCTCTCCCCCCGCCTCACCCTCTCTCTCTACCCCCGGCCTCACCCTCTCTCCCCCGTACAGGACGTCTATCCGTAAGCGTGGGGGGGCGCTGGAGCGCTGGGGCTCGGACCCGGGCAAGCGGCGGCGTGGTAGCGGGAGACCGCCGTTACCGGTGCATGAAGTGCGGCTACACCACGAGCAGCTTTGCCGACTTCCACCAGCACATCCACCAGCACATCCCCCAGCACCGCACCGGCGGCTCGTCCTACCAGTGCCGGCAGTGCAGTCTCCGCTTCGCCACGCGGCTCTCTGTGGTCCGCCACCTCTTCATCGTGCACGGGGTGAAGGAGTGGGAGAGCGCCGTGCTGGCGGAGCAGGCCGCCGACTCGGACGCTGCGCAGCTGGGAGACCACGTTGCTAAAGACCCACATCCACACTCACGGCATGGCTTCATCAAATCCGAGCAGAATGGCCTGGATAAGTAAAGCCCAACTCCCTCACTATCCTCTCCCCTCCTCTCTAACTCCTCTCCCCTCCTCTCCTCTCCTCCCCTCCTCTCCCCTCCTCTCCCCTACACACCTCCCCTCTCCCCTCCTCCCCTCCTCCCCCCCTCTCCCCCCTCCTCTCCCTCCCCTCCTCTCCTCCCCTCCCACTCCCTCCTCCCCTCCCTCCTCTCCCCTCCACTCCCCTCCTCTCCCTCCTCTCCTCTCCTCTCCTCTCCTCCCCTCCTCTCCCCTACACTCCTCTCCCCTCTCCCCTCCTCTCCTCTCCCCTCCTCTTCTCCCCCTCCACTCCTCTCCCCTCCCCTCCTCTCCCCTCCACTCCCCTCCTCTCCTCTCCTCTCCTCTCCTCTCTCCTCCCCTCCCCCTCCTCTCCACTCCCCTCCCCTCCTCTCTCCCTCCCCCTCCTCTCCCCTCCACTCCTCTCCCCTCGTCTCCCCTCCACTCCCCTCCTCTCCCCTCCCCTCTCCTCCCCCTCCTCTCCCATCCCCTGCCCTCCCCTCTACCCAGTGATGAGGGAGGGGAGGTTGAGGTGACACCCGTTGGGTGACCCTCAGCTCTACCTCTGGCAGAATCAGTCACAGGCCTATTCTACACAACAACAAAAAGCTGCATCCTTCTCAGGAAAGTAAATTGTAATTTTTATTTAGAATTTATTTATATATTGAAATTGTAGTCACAGAAAATTTAAAAAAAGAGATTTGTACTGTTTGATTTCTGTGTTCGTGGTGGAAGAGAATGTCACAAACCTGCAGTAAAACTTTCACAAGGATTCCTAAATCCCCGTCTCCTTTGTTGCAGCTGCTCAGAATGAGAAACATAGACAATAGGTGCAGGAGGAGGCCACTCGGCCCTTCGAGCCTGTACGCACCGCCATTCAATATGATCACGGCTGATCATCCACAAGCAGCACCCGTTCCTCTTTCTCCCTATATCCCTCGATTCTGATAGCCCCAAGAGCTAAATCTAACTCTCTCTTGAAAACATCCAGTGAATTGGCCTGAGGCAGAGAATTCCACAGATTCACAACTCTCTGGGTTTCCTCACCTCAGTCCTAAATGGCCGACCCCTTATTCTTAAACTGTATGTGGCCCCTGGTTCTGGACTCCCCCAACATCGGGAACAATTTTCCTGCTTCTAGCAATCCCTGAAGAATTTTATGTGATACTAGACCAAGTGGGCCCATTGGGCCCGTCCTTGTACGGTTTCCATTGTAACCTGGGGAGGACGGGGGGGGGGGGGGGGGGGGGGAGGGTGGAGAGGGGTGGTGTCGGTGAGGAGGGGGGAATGGGGTGGGGGAGGGGAACGGGAGCCACTGACACCATCCTTCCAGCGGCCATCTTTCTCCTTCACTCCAAAATTCTTAAGGTGTTTGGACAGGCTAGATGCAGGAAGATTGTTCCCGATGTTGGGGAAGTCCAGAACAAGGGGTCACAGTTTAAGGATAAGGGGGAAGTCTTTTAGGACCGAGATGAGAAAGTTCTTTTTCACACAGAGAGTGGTGAATCTGTGGAATTCTCTGCCACAGAAGGTAGTTGATGCCAGTTCATTGGCTATATTTAAGAGGGAGTTAGATGTGGCCCTTGTGGCTAAAGGGATCAGGGGGTATGGAGAGAAGGCAGGTACAGGATACTGAGTTGGATGATCAGCCATGATAATATTGAATGGCGGTGCGTACAGGCTCGAAGGGCCCGAATGGCCTACTCCTGCACCTATTTTCTATGTTTCATTGTGGTGCGCTCCTCCAGGGGATGGGGGAGCGCAAATAAAGGCAGTACAGGGAAGGGGAGAGGGTGTGACCGAGGAGCCTTGGACCCAAAGCATCTCCTGTATTGGTGTAGCACCATCAACCCCCTATTCAATCCCTCTTATCCCCCCCTACCTACCCCCCACTCTCCCATCTTCCCTGACCACCACTCTCCCATCTCCTCCTCCCTCCTCCTCCCGGCTGGCGCAGCGGGGGGCTGTCGGCGCCGCCAGCCCGCCGCTGCGCCATGGCTGGTTGAAAGATTCACATTCTCGGAGTAAATGTCAGCATCTTCTCCTGGACCACGCGTATCGACTGTTCGGGGAAAAAACTTCCCCCTCAGATCACCATGAAATAACTCCCCGATTAGGCACGTGCCCTCTATAACTTCTTTAATCCTGGGGAAAAAGATTCTATCTATCCTGTCTGCCTCTCCATGGTCTCAGTCTCACGAGGGGGTGGCACGGTGGCGCAGCGGTAGAGCTCACAGCGCCAGTGACCCGGGTTCCATCCTGACTACGGGCGCTGTTCTGTACGGAGTTTGTACGTTCTCCCCGTGGCCTGCATGGGTTTTCTGCGAGATTTCACACTCTCCAAAGACGTGCAGATTTGGAGGTTAATTGGCTTGGAATAAATGCAAAATTGTCCCTGGTGTGTGTGTGTGTGTGTAGGGTAGTGTTAAAGTTAGAGGATTGCTGGTCGGTGGTGGGCTGAAGGGCCTGTATCTCTAAGCTAAACTAAAAGTCAAGGCAAGATGTGTTTTATAGACAATAGACAATAGGTGCAGGAGTAGGCCATTCAGCCCTTCGAGCCAGCACCGCCATTCAATGCGATCATGGCTGATCACTCTCAATCAGTACCCCGTTCCTGCCTTCTCCCCATACCCCTCACTCCGCTATCCTTAAGAGCTCTATCCAGCTCTCTTGAAAGCATCCAACGAACTGGCCTCCACTGTCTTCTGAGGCAGAGAATTCCACACCTTCACCACTCTCTGACTGAAAAAGTTCTTCCTCATCTCCGTTTTATAGCCACATGTCTTGAATCAGAGCACTAAACAGATCGAAACTACTTGAAAATAGATTGATGGACAGACAAAATGAATTCTTACTTGCTGCAACTTTACAGCCACATTATATGGAATAACACAACAATTTCCAGTTATTCTAGTCTAGTTTATTGTCACGTGTACTGAGGTACAGTGTAAAGCTTTGCTGTTGCGGGCTGACCAGTCAGTGGAAAGACAATACATGATTATAATCAAGCTGTCCACAGTGTACAGATACAGGATAAAGGGAATGACGTTTAGAGCAAGATAGAGTCCAGTAATGACTGATTAAAGATAGTCCGAGGGTCTCTAATGAGGTAGATGGGAGGTCAGGACCGCTCTGGTTGTGGTAGGATGGTTCAGTTGCCCAGACAGCAGCCCCTGGACAGAAACTGTCCCTGAATCTGGAGATGTGTGTGCGTTTTCACACTTCTGTACCCCTTGCCCCGATGGAGAGGAGGGAAGAGGGAGTGAGCGGGGGTGAGACTGGTCCTTGATTATGCTGCTGGCCTTGCCGAGGGCAGCGTGAGGTGTAGATGGAGGCGATTTGAAGGGAGTGATACTGAGCCTTGATCATGAAACAAAATAGACCATGATGGTGTGAGAACTCAAAACTTTCTAACGCTGATTGAAGTTCACCTCCAGCCAAGAAAGGGTGCGTTATTCTGTTAACGTTTATAGAGCCGGAGACAGGTAGCTGGGGACAGGTGTCTGGGCCAGACGTTAGATGGGTTAAACCTGTAACAGATTACACTGAGACCGGCGCCAGTGGGAAAACTCAATGGCTCAGCCTTTCACCAAGTCCCTCAAAGAGTCAAGAGTGCTTTATTGTCCAGATAGAGCAATGGAATTCTGAGACAGACACGAAACACTGGAGTAACTCAGCGGGACAGGCAGCATCTCTGGAGAGAAGGAATGGGTGACGTTTCGGGTCGAGACCCCTCTTCATTCTTACTTGCAACAGCACAACAGAATATGTAGTGTATGTGGTACACTGTAAACAATAATAAACAGGAGGATAAAAGCTCAGTGTGTGTATATACATATATGTATAGATCATATAGATATATCACACACACACACACACACCCACATGCACACACACATACGCGCACACCCACATGCACACACACACCCACATGCACACACACACCCACATGCACACACACACCCACATGCACACACTCGCATACACACATGCACGCATACACACCCACATGCACACACACACCCACATGCACACACTCGCATACACACATGCACGCATACACACCCACATGCACGCATACACACCCACATGCACACACACACACCCACATGCACACACACACCCACATGCACACACACACCCACATGCACACACTCGCATACACACATGCACGCATACACACCCACATGCACACACACACCCACATGCACACACACACCCACATGCACACACTCGCATACACACATGCACACACACACCCACATGCACACACACACCCACATGCACACACTCGCATACACACATGCACGCATACACACCCACATGCACACACACACATACGTACACACAAAAAAACAAACAATAATAGTGCAATAATAACAATAATAATCTATTGTAGTTCCGAGCTTATTGTGCAGTGTTTACTAGCCTGATGGCTGTTCCTGAACCTGGACGATACAGTTTTCAGGCACCTGTACCGTCTTACCGATGGTAATGGTGAAATGAGAGCATGGCCAGGGTGGTGTGTGTCTGATGACGCCGGGTCTCTGATGACGCCGGCCCCCTTCTTGAGGCAGCGACTCCTTCGATGGTGGGGAGGTCAGTGCCCGCGATGGGCCACAACGGTACGTGAAGCTTCCACCACACGTGAGTTTTGGCCAGGGTTGGGCTCCCTGTGGTTGGCCATCCATTGACCCTTGCCGCCCAGGCCCGGTGACACAGGGGGACACACACACTGTGCCAATGCCAACCCCCCTCTCTCTGTGTGTTCCGTGTACCGTGACTGCACCACGGCTCTGGGACAGAGAGACATAGGGTGGGGGCGGGGACATCCCACCCACTGAGGGACGTGTTAGAGAAAGAAAGAACCGCAGACACTGCAATCGTGCGTAGAACGCAGAGCGCTGGAGTAACTCAGCGGGTCAGGCAGCATCTGTGGAGAACATAGATAGGTGACGTTTCACAGAGCGCTGGAGTAACTCAGCGGGTCGGGCAGTATCTGTGGAGAACATGGATAGGTGATGTTTCACAGAGTGCTGGAGTAACTCAGCGGGTCAGGCAGCATCTGTGGAGAACATGGATAGGTGACGTTTCACAGAGTGCTGGAGTAATTCAGCGGGTCAGGCAGCATCTGTGGAGAACATGGATAGGTGACGTTTCACAGAGTGCTGGAGTAACTCAGCGGGTCAGGCAGCATCTGTGGAGAACATGAATGGGCGACGTTTCGGGTCAGGTCCCTTCTTCGGACTGAAATTAATGACAGGTAACCACAGTGGTGCAAAACGGAAGTCCGTAGAAGGCCACAGTTGCTGAGGTCAGTGTTGTGCGGTGTTCAAGAGCCTGATGGTTGTTGGGAAGAAGCTGTTCCTGAACCTGGAGGTCACGGTTTTCAGGCTCCTGTACCTTCTTCCCGATGGTAGCAGCGAGACGAGAGCGTGGCCAGGGGTTAGTGGAGCGATACCGCGCGGAAGCAGGCCCACCGAGTCCGCGCCGACCAGCGATCCCTGCAAACTAAGACTATCCTACACACACTGGGGACAATTTACACTTGTACCAATAAGCCAACTAACCTACAAACCTGTTACGTCTTTGGAGTGCGGGAGGAGACCGAAGATCTCGGAAGAAAACCCACGCAGGTCACAGGGAGCACGTACAAACTTTGTACAGACAGCACCCATGGTCGGGATGGAACCTGGGTCTCTGGCACTGTGAGGCAGCAACTCTACCGCTGTGCCCAAGGTGGGTGGGGGTCTCTGATATTGGCTGCCATTTTGAGGCAGTGCCTCCTGTAGATCCCTTCGAAGGTGTGGAGGTCAGTACCCGTGATGGACCGGGCAGTGTCCACCACTCTGTTAAACTAATCACTGTCAGTGTGTGAGACAATAGACAATAGACAATAGGTGCAGGAGTAGGCCATTCAGCCCTTCGAGCCAGCACCGCCATTCTAAAGGGGCCGCTCCTTGGCCTTCTGGCAGCCCTTCACACCCACCGCCCTCATCTCTGGACACCCTGTGTGTCGGGGGAGAGGGTAGGGGGGGGGCAGAGGATGTCCTGGTTTGGGTTTGCCCCTGTGCCCGGCCAACCTGGCCATCCCCGAGTCACGGCGCCGGGCAGAAGAGGGCTCTGCCCGAGCCGGCTGCCTGCCCCTTCTTCAGGGGTTACGTCCGTCCGTCCGCGCCCGGGTGGGGTTAGAGAGGGACCGCGCGCTGTCCACGGGCACCCTGGGGGATTTCGGGGACCGCTGGGCGCTGCGTGGGGGGGGGGGGGGGGGGGAGGTGGGAATGTATCCTGGACAAGGATGGGGGAAATCTATATACTAACACTCTTGTTTGTTTGTTCCTGAACTACAGCCAACACGGTACACGATAGCGCGACAATGTTAGGCCCACCTTACTCACCGTCGTCCCTTTGGTGCTAATGGAAGAAGTTTCATTGAAATCGGTGTTATATTTTTAAAGTTATTCACATTTTAAAGTTTAAATCTATCTACTGGGGAGGGGAGGGAGGAGGGAAGGGGGGGAGGATAAGGGGGGGGGTTGAGGGGGGATGTAGTGGGAGTGGAGGGGAGGGGGGGGAGGGGGCAGGAGGGGGAGGGGAGGGGAGGGGGAGGGGAACTGGAGGGGAGGGGAGGGGACGGGAAGGAGGGGAGGATAAGGGGGGGTTGAGGGGAATGTAGTGGGAGTGGAAGGGGGGAGGGGAGGGGGAGGAGGGGTGTTGAGGGGGATGTAGTGGGAGTAGAGGGGAGGGATGGAGGGAGGGAGGGAGGGAGGGGGAGGGGGAGGGAGAGGGAGGGAGGGAGAGGGAGGGAGAGGGAGGGAGGAGAGGAGAGGAGAGGAGAGGAGGGTGCTGCACCAATACAGGAGAGGTTTGGGCCTCTTGGTCGAGTAACTATTTAATATTTAAGAATATTTCTTTATTCTGTATTACGGTGCTGGGTCTGTTTTTGCATCTTTGCAAATAGTTGATTTAAATTAATTTTTGTTTTGTTAACGAAAGAGAGGATCAGACATTTAGATGTAAAATAGTGTTTAGCTCTGGGGCAGACTTGCCGAGACCGAGGGGCAGGGTGTGTGGGTGTGGGCTCTGTCCCCTCCCCGTGACGGTATAAAGGCACAGGTTGATGGAGCGACTCATCTCTGGCACAGAACGGGAGAGTGTGGCTGGTGAGAAGGGACAGGATGTTCAGGACAGTGTTTCTCGTTTGCTGCTTCTCCCTCCCCACTCTGGGACAGGGTAGGTACCGGGGGAGTTCAGGGTGGCTGAGGGTCAGGGGGGGCTTTGTGGGGGGGGAAAGTCTGGGAACCCAGAGACCTCCGTGGACGTTCAGTCACCGCGGGCAACGTCGAGCGAGCGAGCGAGGGGAGAGGGGGAGAGAGGGGCCGTGAGGAGGGAGAACACCCTCTGGTCCTCCTGGTCACAGAGTGACACAGCGCGGAAACAGGCCCAACTTGCCCACACCGGCCAACGTGCCCCATCTACACTAGTCCCATCTTTGCCCACACCGGCCAACGTGCCCCATCTACACCAGTCCCACCTTTGCCCACACCGGCCAACGTGCCCCATCTACACCAGTCCCACCTTTGCCCACACCGGCCAACGTGCCCCATCTACACCAGTCCCACCTTTGCCCACACCGGCCAACGTGCCCCATCTACACTAGTCCCACCTTTGCCCACACCGACCAACGTGCCCCATCTACACCGGTCCCACCTTTGCCCACACCGGCCAACGTGCCCCATCTACACCGGTCCCACCTTTGCCCACACCGGCCAACGTGCCCCATCTACACCGGTCCCACCTTTGCCCACACCGGCCAACATGCCCCATCTACACTAGTCCCACCTGCCCGCGTTTGGCCCATATCCCTCCAAACCCGTCCTATCCATGTACCTGCCTGACTGTTTCTTAAACGTTGGGATAGTCCCAGCCTCAACTACCTCCTCCGGCAGCTCGTTCCATACACCCACCCACCCTATGTGTGGAAAAATTACCCCTCAGGGTCCTATTAAATCTTTTCCCCTTCACCTTGAACCCATGTCCTCTGATCCTCGGTTCCCCTACTCTGGGCAGGAGACTCTGTGCGTCTACCCGATCTATTCCCCTAGTGATTCTGTACACCTCTATAAGATCTCCCCTCATCCTCCTGCGCTCCAGGGAATAGAGACCCAGCCTGCTCAACCTCTCCCTGTAGCTCACACCCACTAGTCCTGGCAACATCCTTGTAAATCTCTGAACCCTTTCAAGCTTGACAAAGGCATGACCACTCTCCTTGCCACTCCCTCGCCCACCGTCCCACCCTCGACCTTCCTCAGTGCTAGGAGGAGGCCAAACAGGAACTAGAGGATCTGAACCTCACATTCCCACCCAGACCATTCCCACCCGGACCATCCCCACCCCATTGATCAGTGCGGGTGTCAGGGGTTATGGGGAGAAGGCAGGAGAATGGGGTCAGGAGGGGAGAGATAGATCAGCCATGAATGAATGGAGGAGTAGACTCGATGGGCCGAATGGCCCAATTCTGCTCCTATCACTTACGACCTTATGAGTTGAAGCGGTAGAGTTGCTGCCTCACAGCGCCGGAGACCAGGGTTCCATCCCGACTACGGGCGCTGCCTGTACGGAGTTTGCACGTTCTCCCCCGTGACCTGCGTGGGTTTTCTCCGAGATCTTCGGTTTCCTCCAAAGGCGTGCGGGTTTGTAGGTCACTTTGGCTTGGTGCAAGTGTAAAATTATCCCCAGTGGGTGTGTAAGATAGTGTTAGTGGGCGGGGATCGCTGGTCGGTGGTGGGCCGAAGGGTTGGTTTCCGCGCCGAGTTTCTAAACTAAACTAAACTTCAGATCACCCACCCCATCTGTGTTCCCTCCCACTCCTTAATCAGGCTTCTGAACGGGACTCCCATCAGCTGCAGTTCTGTCCGATTCACCTCAATGCCATGGCGAACATTGGAATTGGTCTCTAGAACTGCCGAATCCCTCTAGAACTTGCCCAGATTTCTCTAACCTAGTAACTCTTGCTTTCCCCCCTCTCTCTCCCCGTCCCTCCCTCCCCCACCCTCGTTCTCCGACTAGTGTCACTGTCCTCCTGATTAGTGTCACTGTTTGCATGCCTCGTTGTCAACTTCCCTTCAATAGACAATAGACAATAGACGCAGGAAGAGGCCATTCAGCCCTTCAAGCCTGTACGCACCGCCATTCAATGCGATCATGGCTGATCACTCTCAATCAGTACCCCCGTTCCTGCCTTCTCCCCCATACCCCCTCACTCCGCTATCCTTAAGAGCTCTATCCAGCTCTCTCTTGAAAGCATCCAACGAACTGGCCTCCACTGCCTTCTGAGGCAGAGAATTCCACACCTTCACCACTCTCTGACTGAAAAAGTTCTTCCTCATCTCCGTTCTAAATGGCCTACCCCTTATTCTTAAACTGTGGCCCCTTGTTCTAGACTCCCCCAACATTGGGAACATGTTTCCTGCCTCTAATGTGTCCAATCCCCTAATTATCTTATATGTTTCAATAAGATCCCCCCTCATCCTTCTAAATTCCAGTGTATACAAGCCCAATCGCTCCAGTCTTTCAACATACGACAGTCCCGCCATTCCGGGAATTAACCTAGTGAACCTACGCTGCACGCCCTCAATAGCAAGAATATCCTTCCTCAAATTTGGAGACCAAAACTGCACACAGTACTCCAGGTGCGGTCTCACCAGGGCCCGGTACAACTGTAGAAGGACCTCTTTGCTCCTATACTCAACTCCTCTCGTTATGAAGGCCAACATTCCATTGGCTTTCTTCACTGCCTGCTGTACCTGCATGCTTCCTTTCAGTGACTGATGCACTAGGACACCCAGATCTCGTTGAACATCCCCTCTTCCTAACTTGACACCTTCAGCCAGCAATGAACCTTTTTACATTTCCTTTGACCAGCATCCACTTTGATCTGACCTGGTTGTCATGGTACACCAGTCATTGAAAGCAAGCGTGCAGGTGCAGCAGGCAGTGAAGAAAGCGAATGGTATGTTGGCATTCAAAGCAAGAGGAATTGAGTATAGGAGCAGGGAGGTTCTGCTGCAGTTGTACAGGGCCTTGGTGAGATCGCACCTGGAGTATTGCGTACAGTTTTGGTCTCCTAATCTGAGGAAAGACATTCTAGCCTTAGAGGGAATACAGAGAAGGTTCACCAGATTGATCCCTGGGATGGCAGGACTTTCATATGAAGAAAGACTGGATAGACTCGGCTTGTACTCGCTGGAATTTAGAAGACTGAGGGGGGATCTTATAGAAACATAAAATTCTTAAGGAGTTGGAGAGGCTAGATGCGGGAAGATTGTTCCCGATGTTGGGGAAGTCCAGAACCAGGGGTCACAGCTTAAGGATAAGGGGGAAGTCTTTTAGGACCGAGATGAGAAAACATTTCTTCACACAGAGAGTCTGTGGAATTCTCTGCCACAGAAGGTAGTTGAGGCCAGTTCATTGGCTCTATTTAAGAGGGAGTTAGATGTGGCCCTTGTGGCTAAAGGGATCAGGGGGTATGGAGAGAAGGCAGGTACAGGTTACTGAGCTGGATGATCAGCAATGATCATATTGAATGGCGGTGCGTACAGGCTCGAAGGGCCGAATGGCCTACTCCTACACCTATTTTCTATGTTTCTATGTTTCAAACCTCGCCCTCCCCCTCTAGTCTCCCACACTCCAAAGAACGTGCAGGTTTGGAAGAAAACAACTGCAGATGCTGGTACAAATCGAAGGTATTTATTTCACAGAGTGCTGGAGTAACTCAGCGGGTCAGGCAGCATCTCGGGAGAGAAGGAATGGGTGACGTTTCGGGTCGAGACCCTTCGTCAGACTGATGTCAGGGGGGCGGGACAAAAAAAGGGTTTAATTGGCTTGGTATCTATATCCTAAAACTTTTGTTTGTTTGTTCCTGAAGTGCAGCCATTATCTTTAACTCTCTCTTGAAAGCATCCAGTGAATTGGCCTCCACTGCCTTCTGAGGCAGAGAATTCAACAGATTTACAACTCTCTCTCAGTGAAATATTTTTTCCTCATCTCCGTTCTAAATGGCCGACCCCTTTTTCGTAAACTGTGTGGCCCCTGGTTCTGGACTCCCCCCAACATTGGGAACATGTTTCCTGCCTCTAATGTGTCCAACCCCTTAATAATCTTATACGTTTCGATAAGATCCCCTCTCATCCTTCTAAATTCCAGTGTATACAAGCCTAGTCGCTCCAGTCTTTCATCGTACGACTGTCCCGCCATCCCGGGGATTAACCTGGTGAACCTACCCTGCACGCCCTCAATAGCAAGGATGTCCTTCCTTCCAGGTCCTAAGGCCAAGGCGGTGGGGACGGCCGTCCCGTTTCCTTGGGAACAGCCGACGGGGGGGAACATCGCTGTCATCTGCAAGTACGTAGGGCAGAGGAAGATCGACCAGCCCAATTCGCCAACCTCCGCCGACTTCGGTCTGCGCCACCGGCAGGCCAAGGCCCTGCAGAGAATGGAGGCCGCGTTCGCCAAGTGCTGCCAAACCGTCAACTTGTGGAGAGGGCTGATGTGCGCGCTGGACGGGGTGAGAGAGACCCAGATACATCATCCTTTCATATTCCTTAGTATTAGCCGGGACATCCCGGATTTTGGGCTAAATTGGCTTGTCCCGTACGGGACCGCCCTTGTCCCGTATTAGGCCCGGGGGGGCGCTGTAGGCCCGGACACTGTAGTCCCGGACGCTGTAGGCCCGGACACTGTAGGCCCGGACACTGTAGGCCCAGACAGAGTCGGCCCGGGCACTGTAGGCCCAGACAGTGTAGGCCCGGATGCTGTAGGCCCAGGCAGTGTAGGCCCTGACACTGTAGGCCCGGACACTGTAGGCCCGGACACTGTAGGCCCAGACAGTGTAGGCCCAGACAGTGGAGGCCCGGACACTGTAGGCCCAGACAGTGTAGGCCCGGACGCTGTAGGCCGAGACAGTGTAGGCCCGGACAGTGTAGGCCCGGACAGTGTAGGCCCAGACAGTGGAGGCCCGGACACTGTAGGCCCAGACAGTGTAGGCCCGGACGCTGTAGGCCGAGACAGTGGAGGCCCGGACACTGTAGGCCCAGACAGTGTAAGCCCGGACGCTGTAGGCCCAGACAGTGTAAGCCCGGACGCTGTAGGCCCGGACACTGTAGGCCCGGACACTGTAGGCCCAGACAGTGTAAGCCCGGACGCTGTAGGCCCGGACACTGTAGGCCCGGACACTGTAGGCCCGGACACTGTGGGCCCGGACGCTGTAGGCCCAGACACTGTAGGCCCGGACACTGTAGGCCCGGAGGCCCGGGCGCCGCCTAACGGAGGTTACGTAGCAACCCGCCTCCCGGCCTGGGCGGCCGCCATTGGTGGAACGGGAGCACGTGGCTGCTGGCTGGGTGAGGTCACGTGGGGCGCGAGGCGGTGACGTCACCTTGTCCCGTATTTGGGAGTGAGGAAGTTGGCAACCCCTAATGTACCTGTCCCTGTGTCTTTTAAATGCTGTCTATGAAACCCTATGAGGATAGTTTGGAAAGACTGGGCTTGTATTCATTGGAGTTTAGAAGGATGAGAGGAAAGGATCTTATAGAGACGTATAAAGTTATAAAAGGACTGGACAAGCTAGATGCAGGAAAAATGTTCCCAATGTTGGGGGAGTCCAGAACCAGGGGCCACACAGTCTAAGAATAAAGGGTAGGCCATTTAAAACTGAAGTGAGGAAAAACGTTTTCACCCAGAGAGTTGTGAATCTGTGGAATTCTCTGCCACAGAGGGCAGTGGAGGCCGAATCACTGGATGGATTTAAGAGAGAGTTAGATAGAGCTCTAGGGGCTAGTGGAATCAAGGGATATGGGGAGAAGGCAGGCACGGGTTACTGATTGTGGATGATCAGCCATGATCACAATGAATGGCGGTGCTGGCTCGAAGGGCTGAATGGCCTCCTCCTGCACCTATTTTCTATGTTTCTATGTAACTCCTTTACTACTTCCTCTGACAGCTCGTTCCAAGTACGTACCACACTGCTTTTGGAAAAAGTTGTCCCTCAGTTCTTTTTAGACCTCAGGCACAATCTCAGGGGAGGGGAGCGGTGGGGGGGGGGGGGGGGGGCGGATTCAAGGCAGCAGGTAAGAACTCTCGGGTTGGGAGTCTTTCGGGTCAGTTCTTAGTTTAGTTTAGCTTAAGTCTTAGGTATCACAAAATGCTGGAGTAACTCAGCGGGTCAGGCAGCATCTCGGAGAGAGGGGATGGGCGACGTTTCGGGTCGAGACCCTTCTTCAGACTGAAGAAAGGTCTCGACCCAAAACGTCACCTAATCCCTCTATCCGAGATGCTGCCTGACCTGCTGAGTTACTCCAGCATTTTGTGATACCTTCGATTTGTACCAGCATAGAAGCATAGAAACATAGAAACATAGAAACATAGAAACATAGAAACATAGAAACATAGAAACATAGAAAATAGGTGCAGGAGTAGGCCATTCGGCCCTTCGAGCCTGTACGCACCGCCATTCAATACGATCATGGCTGATCATCCAGCTCAGTATCCCGTACCTGCCTTCTCTCCATACCCCCTGATCCCTTTAGCCACAAGGGCCACATCTAACTCCCTCTTAAATATAGCCAATGAACTGGCCTCAACTACCTTCTGTGGCAGAGAATTCCACAGACTCACCACTCTATGTGTGAAGAAATGTTTTAACATCTCGGTCCTAAAAGACTTCCCCCTTATCCTTAAACTGTGTGACCCCTTGTTCTGGACTTCCCCAACATCGGGAACAATCTTCCTGCATCTAGCCTCTCCAACCCCTTAAGAATTTTATATGTTTCTATAAGATCCCCCCTCAGTCTTCTAAATTCCAGCGAGTACAAGCCGAGTCTATCCAGTCTTTCTTCATATGAAAGTCCTGCCATCCCAGGGATCAATCTGGTGAACCTTCTCTGTACTCCCTCTTTCCTCAGATTAGGAGACCAAAACTGTACGCAATACTCCAGGTATTTTCCTACACTAGCTTAAGTCTTAGTTTTATAGTTTTAGTTTTCAGTTTAAGTTTAAGTTTTAGGGTTTAGTTTAGTTTAAGTCTTAGTTTCAAAGTTTTAGTTTTCAGTTTATAACAGTATAACAGTATAACAGAGCTTTATTTGTCATTCGGTACCGAGGTACCGAACGAAACTACATAGCAGTCATAGAAAAAAGAACACAAGACACATGACCCCAACACAAACGTCCATCACAGTGGCTCCAAACACCCCCTCACTGTGATGGAGGCAACAAAACTTCCACTCTCTTCCCCACGCCCACGGACAGACAGCTCGTCCCCGACCGACCCGCACAGTCCCCGCAAGGGGTTGGAAGTCCCCGCGGCCGAGTCGCTCCGGGCGCTGAAACGTCTCGCGGCCGAGCAGGGCGATGAAAGGCCCCGCGACTAAGCCTTGCGCAGCTAAGTCCCGTGGCCGAGCCGCACCGGGCGATGTTAAGTCCCGCGGCCGAGCCGCACCAGCGATGAAAAGTCCCGCGGCCGAGCTGCACCGGGCGATGTAAAGTCCAGCGGCCAAGCCGCACCGGGCGATGTTAGGCCCCGCAGCCGAGCTGCACCGGGCACTGTTAAGTCCAGCGGCCGAGCCGCACCAGCGATGTAAAGTCCCGCGGCCAAGCCGCACCGGGCGATGAAAAGTCCCGCAGCCGAGCCGCACCAGGCACTGTTAAGTCCAGCGGCCGAGCCGCACTGGGAGATGTAAAGTCCAGCGGCCAAGCCGCACCGGGCGATGTAAAGTCCCGCGGCCGAGCCGCACCGGGCACTGTTAAGTCCAGCGGCCAAGCCGCACCAGGCACTGTTAAGTCCAGCGGCCGAGCCGCACCGGGTGATGTAAAGTCCCGCGGCCGAGCCGCACCTGGCGATGTTAGGCCCCGCAGCCGAGCTGCACCGGGCACTGTTAAGTCCAGCGGCCGAGCCGCACCAGCGATGTAAAGTCCCGCGGCCAAGCCGCACGGGGCGATGAAAAGTCCCGCGGCCGAGCCGCACCGGGCGATGTTAAGTCCCGCGGCCGAGCCGCACCAGCGATGTATAGTCCCGCGGCCAAGCCGCACCGGGCGATGAAAAGTCCCGTGGCCGAGCTGCACCGGGCGATGTAAAGTCCCGCATCCGAGCCGCACCTGGCACTGTTAAGTCCAGCGGCCGAGCCGCACCGGGCGATGTTAAGTCCAGCGGCCGAGCCGCACCAGCGATGTATAGTCCCGCGGCCAAGCCGCACCGGGCGATGAAAAGTCCCGCGGCCGAGCCGCACCGGGCGATGTTAGGCCCCGCAGCCGAGCCGCACCGGGCGCCGTGAGGAAGAGAAAAGTTTCCCCCACCCCCCCCCCACCCACCACCCCCCCACCCACACCACCACCCCCCCCACACATACACAACCAAAAAAAATACCAAAACCATCCCAACACCGACACACAACAACAAAAAAGGAAAAAAGACGAACAGACTGCTAGCGAGCCGCAGCCGTTAGGCGCCGCCAATTCCGCTTAAGTTTAAGTTTACAATACAACAATACAATACAATACCCTTTATTCTCATTGTACAAGTGCAACGAGATTTTGATAGTCGCTTCCATATCGATGCTATCCAGTCAAATATCAAATAAATCACGGCGATCATGTAAACAACAAGGGGGGGGGGGGTAGGAAAAAGAAAAGGGGCAACAAACTCCAAAGACGTACAGGTATGTATGTAGACGACCAGTCTGAAGAAGGGTCTCGACCCGAAACGTCACCCATTCCTTCTCTCCCGAGATGCTGCCTGACCTGCTGAGTTACCTGCTGAGTTACTCCAGCATTTTGTGAATAAATCAGGTATGTAGGTTAATTGGCTGGGTAAAATGTAAAAATTGTCCCTAGTGGGTGTAGGATAGTGTTAATGTACGGGGATCGCTGGGCGGCACGGACTTGGTGGGCCGAAAAGGCCTGTTTCCGGCTGTATATATATGATGTGATGATGAAGGTAAAGAGCAAAAAAAGATTCATGCAGGGTTTTAGTTTTAGTTTCAAAGTTTTAGTTTTCAGTTTAAGTTTAAGTTTTAGAGTTTAGATTAGTTTAGTTTAGCTTAAGTCTTAGTTTTGTAGTTTTAGTTTTCAGTTTAAGTTTAAGTTTTAGGGTTTAGTTTAGACAATAGACAATAGGTGCAGGAGGAGGCCATTCGGCCCTTCGAGCCTGTACGCACCGCCATTCAATGTGATCATGGCTGATCATTCTCAATCAGTACCCCGTTCCTGCCTTCTCCCCATACCCCCTGACTCTGCTATCGTTAAGAGCTCTATCTAGCTCTCTCTTGAATGCATTCAGAGAATTGGTCTCCACTGCCTTCTGAGGCAGAGAATTCCACAGATTCACAACTCTCTGACTGAAAAAGTTCTTCCTCATCTCCGTTCTAAATGGCCGACCCCTTATTCTTAAACTGTGGCCTCTTGTTCTGGACTCCCCCAACATTGGGAACATGTTTCCTGCCTCTAACGTGTCCAACCCCTTAATAATCTTATACGTTTCGATAAGATCTCCTCTCATCCTTCTAAATTCCAGTGTATACAAGCCTAGTTGCTCCAGTGTATACAAGCCTAGTTGCTCCAGTCTTTCAACATATGAGAGTCCCGCCATTCCGGGAATTAACCTGGTGAACCTACGCTGCACGCCCTCAATAGCAAGAATATCCTTCCTCAAATTTGGAGACCAAAACTGCACACAGTACTCCAGGTGCGGTCTCACCAGGGCCCTGTACAACTGCACACAGTACTCCAGGTGCGGTCTCACTAGGGCCCTGTACAACTGCAGAAGGACCTGAAGTTTTCAGTTTAAGTTTAAGTTTTAGGGTTTAGTTTAGTTTAGCTTAAGGTTTAGTTGTATAGATTTAGTTTTCAGTTTAAGTTTCATAGACAATAGGTGCAGGAGGAGGCCATTCGGCCCTTCGTGCCAGCACTGCCATTCACTGTGATCATGGCTGATCATCCACAATCAGTACCCCGTTCCTGCCTTCTCCCCGTACCCCCTGACTCCGCTATCTTTAAGAGCTCTATATCTCTCTTGAAAGCATCCAGTGAATTGGCCTCCACTGCCCTCTGTGGCAGAGAATTCCACAGATTCACAACTCTCTGGGTGAAAAAGTTCTTCCTCATCTCAGTTTTAAGTGGCCTACCCCTTATTCTCAGTTTAGTTTAGTTTAGTTTAGCTTAAGTCTTAGTTTTATAGTTTTAGGTTTAAGTTTAAGTTTAAGTTTTAGGGTTGAGTTTAGTTTAGTTTAATTTTAGTTTAAGTTTTAGTTTTAAGTTTAGAGATACAGCGCGGAAACAGGCCCTTCGGCCCATCAAGTCCGTGTCGACCAGCGATCCCCGCGCACTAACACTATCCCACACACACACTAGGAACAATTTACATTTATACCAAGCCAATTAACCTACAAACCCGCACATCTTTGGAGTGTGGGAGGAAACCGGAGCGCCCGGAGAAAACCCACGCAGGTCACGGGGAGAACGTACAAACTCCGTACAGACAGCGCCCGTAGTCGGGATGGAACCCGGGTCTCCGGCGCTGTGAGACAGCAACTCTACCCCCTGCGCCCTTGGTGAGAGGGGGAAAAGATTTAATAGGAACCTGAGGGGTAACTTTTCCACACAGAGGGTGGTGGGTGTATGGAACGAGCTGCCGGAGGAGGTAGTTGAGGCTGGGACTATCCCAACGTTTAAGAAACATTTAGACAGCTACATGGATAGGACAGGTTTGGATATGGGCCAAACGCAGGCAGGTGGGACTAGTGTAGATGGGGCATGTTGGTCGGTGTGGGCAAAGGTGGGACTAGTGTAGATGGGGCATGTTGGTCGGTGTGGGCAGGTGGGACTAGTGTAGATGGGGCATGTTGGTCGGTGTGGGCGGGTGGGACTAGTGTAGATGGGGCATGTTGGCCGGTGTGGGCGGGTGGGACTAGTGTAGATGGGGCATGTTGGTCGGTGTGGGCGGGTGGGACTAGTGTAGATGGGGCATGTTGGCCAGTGTGGGCCGAAGGGCCTGTTTCTGCACTGTGCGACTCTATGATTCTCAGTGAGTTTAGCCTCGATAGGTAGGCACCTGGGTTAGTATCGATGGGTTGGGCCGAAGGGCCTGTTTCTGTCGAAGATAGACACAAAATGCTGGAGTAACTCAGCGGGACAGGCAGCATCTCTGGGGCAAAGGAATGGGTGACGTTTCAGGTCGAGAAACGTCTTCAGACTGATGGACTAAAGATGTTTGCTGTTTGCCAGGTGAGAACGAGAAGCTGGTGTGATTTGGGTGGGGGGGGGAAGGGCTGGAGAGAGAGGGAGAGAGAGAGAGAGAGAGAGAGAGAGAGGGAGAGGGAGAGGGAGAGGGAGAGGGAGAGGGAGAGGGAGAGAGGGAGAGAGGGAGAGAGAGGGAGACAATAGACAATAGACAATAGGTGCAGGAGGAGGCCATTTGGCTCTTCGAGCCTGTACGCACCGCCATTCAATGTGATCATGGCTGATCATTCTCAATCAGCACCCCGTTCCTGCCTTCTCCCCATACCCCCTGACTCCACTGTCCTTAAGAGTTCTATCCAGCTCTCTCTTGAATGCATTCAGAGAATTGGCCTCCACTGCTCTCTGAGGCAGAGAATTCCACAGATTCACAACTCTCTGGAGGAGAGAGAGAGGGAGAGGGAGAGGGGGGAGAGAGAGAGAGGGGGGGAGGGAGAGAGAGGGGGAGAGAGAGAGAGGGGAGAGAAATGGGGAGAGAGAGAGAGGGAGAGGGAGAGGGAAAAGGAGAGAGAGAGGGGGAGGAGTAACTCAGCAGGTCAGGCAGCATCTGTGGAGAGAAGGAATGGGTGACGTTTCGGGTCGAGACCTTTCTTCAGACTTAGAGTCAGGGGAGAGAGGGAAACGAGAGATACAGGCGATGATGTGGAGAGATACAGAACAAATGAATAAACGAAATGTAAAAAAGTAACGATGATAAAGTAAACAGGTCATTGTTAGAACGTCACAGGAGAGCCTTCTTCCCTGTGGCTATCTAGCTGTACAACTCCTCCCCCTTCTATCGTGGGGTAGACTGAGACTGACCCCCCACCCCACCCCCCCTCCCTCCCCCTCCTCAATCCCTCCGCCCAGTCCTTTCCACTCGTAACTTTAATTTCATGTTTCACGTGTTTTGTGGGGTTTTTTAATGACTTTTGGCAGATTAATTTCTGTCCTGGGACAAATAAGGTTCAATCATAGAGTGATACAGTGTGGAAACAGGCCCTTCGGCCCAACTTGCCCACACCGGCCAACATGCCCCATCTACACTAGTCCCACCTGCCCACACCGGCCAACATGCCCCATCTACACTAGTCCCACCCGCCCACACCGGCCAACATGCCCCAGCTACACTAGTCCCACCTGCCCACACCGGCCAACATGCCCCATCTACACTAGTCCCACCTGCCCACACCGACCAACATGCCCCATCTACACTAGTCCCACCCACCCACACCGACCAACATGCCCCCATCTACACTAGTCCCACCTGCCCACACCGACCAACATGCCCCATCTACACTAGTCCCACCTGCCCACACCGACCAACATGCCCCATCTACACTAGTCCCACCTGCCCACACCGACCAACATGCCCCATCTACACTAGTCCCACCTGCCCACACCGACCAACATGCCCCATCTACACTAGTCCCACCTGCCCGCGTTTGGTCCATATCCCTCCAAACCCGTCCTATCCATGTACCTGTCTAACTGTTTCTTAAACGCTGGGATAGTCCCAGCCACAACTACCTCCTCCGGCAGCTCGTTCCATACACCCACCACCCTCTGTGTGGAAAAGTTACCCCCCAGATTCCTTTTAAATCTTTTCCCCTTCACCTTGAACCCATGTCCTCTGGTCCTCGATTCCCCAACTCTGGGCACGAGACTCTGTGCGTCTACCCGATCTGTTCCTCTCGTGATTTTGTACACTATCGTATCGTATCGTTAGCTGTTTGTACTGTTACGATAGAAACATCGAAACATAGAAAATAGGTGCAGGAGTAGGCCATTCGGCCCTTCGAGCCTGTACGCACCGCCATTCAATATGATCATGGCTGATCATCCAACTCAGTATCCCGTACCTGCCTTCTCTCCATACCCCCTGATCCCTTTAGCCACAAGGGCCACATCTAACTCCCTCTTAAATATAGCCAATGAACTGGCCTCAACTACCTTCTGTGGCAGAGAATTCCACAGATTCACCACTCTCTGTGTGAAAAAATACTTTCTCATCTCGGTCCTAAAAGACTTCCCCCTTATCCTTAAACTGTGTGACCCCTTGTTCTGGACTTCCCCAACATCGGGAACAATCTTCCTGCATCTAGCCTCTCCAACCCCTTAAGAATTTTGTAAGTTTCTATAAGATCCCTCCTCAATCTTCTAAATTCCAGCGAGTACAAGCCGAGTCTATCCAGTCTTTCTTCATATGAAAGTCCTGCCATCCCAGGAATCAATCTGGTGAACCTTCTCTGTACTCCCTCTATGGCAAGAATGTCTTTCCTCAGATTAGGAGACCAAAACTGTACGCAATACTCCAGGTGTGGTCTCACCAAGGCCCTGTACAACTGCAGCAGAACCTCCCTGCTCCTATACTCAAATCCCCTCGCTATGAATGCCAACATACCATTCGCTTTCTTCACTGCCTGCTGCACCTGCATGCCTACTTTCAATGACTGGTGCACCACGACACCCAGTTCTCGTTGCATCTCCCCTTCTCCTAATCGGCCACCATTCAGATAATAGTCTGCTTTCCTGTTCTTGCCACCAAAGTGGATAACCTCACATTTATCCACATTATACTGCATCTGCCATGCATTTGCCCACTCACCTAACCTATCCAAGTCACGTTGCATCCTCCTCACAGCTAACACTGCCCCCCAGCTTCGTGTCATCCGCAATACTGAATCCGCAATACAAAATCTGAAATCATCATCATTGGTCCAAAAACGCTCACCAAATCCACCCAAAACTTCATCCTCAACATTGATGGTCTCCCAGTATCCACCTCACCTCACATCCGGAATCTTGGAATCATCCTTGATCAAACCCTCTCCTTCGACAAACACATCAAACACATCACAAAGACAGCCTTCTTCCACCTCAAAAACATTGCCCGTCTCCGTCCATCCCTCTCCTCCACAGCTGCAGAAACCCTCATCCACGCCTTCATCACCTCCCGTCTGGACTACTGCAACAGCCTCCTCTATGGCGCACCCTCAAAAATCATCAATAAACTTCAATACATTCAAAACTCCGCTGCCCGTCTACTCACACACACCTCGATCCGTGACCATATCACCCCGTCCTTTATAAACTCCACTGGCTCCCCATCCCCCAGAGAATCCAGTACAAAATCCTCCTCATAACCTACAAAGCCCTCCATAACCTGGCCCCATCCTACCTGACCGACCTCCTCCACAGGCACACTCCCACCTGCACCCTCCGCTCTGCCGCTGCCAATCTCCTATCCCCCCACATCCGGACCAAACTCAGATCCTGGGGGGACAGGGCTTTCTCCATCGCTGCTCCCACCCTATGGAACTCACTACCCCAAACCGTTAGAGACTCCCCCACACTCACCATATTCAAAACATCGCTGAAGTCTCACCTGTTCAGTACTGCCTTCAACTACTGAAGGTCACCTCACCTACTGTCTCCTTTCTCTGTTCATTTATTTATTTACTTATTTATCTATTTATTCATTTCCCTATGTTCTCAAAATCTCTGTAAAGCGTCTTTGAGTATATGAAAAGCGCTATATAAATAAAATGTATTATTATTATTATTATTAATACGATACGACACGATGAGACTGTATTCATCCCCGGAGGGGAATACTTCTGCCGGCAGTCACAACACATAACAAGGCATACGAAAACTTGAATTTAAAAGTGAAAACAGAATGGACAAGGCCAGCGACTGTTGGCTGGCTCACGTGTGCACAGCGTCTTCACCGGAACAAACATACATACAAACGCAGGCTTATCCCCAGGGCAGAGGGTTCTAAAACTAGAGTGCTCCCCCCACCATCCCATACCGTGACCCCCTTTGTTCCCCCACCGTCCGTCACAGAGCGCCTCCCCCTCCCCCATTGCCTTGATGAAGTAAACATGTTCCCAATGTTGGGCGAGTCCAGAACCAGGGGCCACACACACAGTCTAAGAATAAAGGGGAGGCCATTTAAGACTGAGGTGAGAAGAAACTTTTCCACCCAGAGAGTTGTGAATAGACAATAGACGCAGGAGGAGGCCATTCAGCCCTTCGAGCCTGTACGCACTACCATTCAATGTGATCATGGCTGATCATTCTCAATCAGTACCCCCGTTCCTGCCTTCTCCCCATACCCCTTGACTCCGCTATCATTAAGAGCTCTATCTAGCTCTCTCTTGAATGCATCCAGAGAATTGGCCTCCACTGCCTTCAGAGGCAGTGAATTCCACAGATTCACAACTCTCTGACTGAAAAAGTATTTCCTCATCTCCGTTCTAAATGGCCTACCCCTTATTCTTAAACTGTGGCCCCTGGTTCTGGACTCCCCCAACATTAGGAACATGTTTCCTGCCTCTAACGTGTCCAACCCCTTAATAATCTTATATGTTTCGATAAGTTCCCCCTCTCATCCTTCTAAATTACAGTGTATACAAGCCTAGTCGCTCCAGTCTTTCAACGTACGACAGTCCCGCCATTCCGGTAATTAACCTGGTGAACCTACGCTGCACGCCCTCAATAGCAAGGATGTCCTTCCTCAAATTGTGGAATCTGTGGAATTCTCTGCCACAGAGGGCAGTGGAGGCCGATTCACTGGATGAATTTAAGAGAGAGTTAGATAGAGCTCTAGGGGCTAGCGGAAACAAGGGATATGGGGAGAAGGCAGGCACGGGTTACTGATTGTGGATGATCAGCCATGATCACAATGAATGGCGGTGCTGGCTTGAAGGGCTGAATTTATTTATTTATTTATCTATCTGTATTTATTTATTTATTACAGGTTGGCCATACAGTTGTGAAAGTTAAATGGTGCAAAAAAACATTGTATCAAAAAATAAAATATCATAATCACACATGATATTTTGATTGAGAATGATCAGCCATGATCACATTGAATGGCGGTGCTGGCTCGAAGGGCCGAATGGCCTTCTCCTGCACCTTTTTTCTATTGTCTATTGTCTATTGTTTATTATGCTTACCCTTAAAATACTTAACAAAATATAATTTTTAAAAAACACAACGTCATAGGTCAGAAGCAGATAACCAAAACATAGAAAGAAACACAAATATAGTCAAGAACCATCATTTCTGTCGTGCCAGTCATTTAGAACTGAGATGAGGAAAAACTTTTTCAGTCAGAGAGTTGTGAATCTGTGGAATTCTCTGCCTCAGAAGGCAGTGGAGGCCAATTCTCTGAATGCATTCAAGAGAGAGAGTTAGATAGAGCGCTTAAGGATAGCGGAGTCAGGGGGTATGGGGAGAAGGCAGGAACGGGGTACTGATTGAGAATGATCAGCCATGATCACATTGAATGGCGGTGCTGGCTCGAAGGGCCGAATGGCCTCCTCCTGCACCTGTTGTCTATTGTCTATTTCTCACCGGCTTCTCCTGTGCCTATTTTCTATGCTTCTATGTCTTAGACAATAGACAATAGACAATAGGTGCAGGAGGAGGCCATTCGGCCCTTTGAGCAAGCACCGCCATTCAATGTGATCATGGGTGATCATTCTCAATCAGTACCCCGTTCCTGCCTTCTCCCCATACCCCCTGACTCCACTATCCTTAAGAGCTCTATCTAGCTCTCTCTTGAATGCATTCAGAGAATTGGCCTCCACTGCCCTCTGAGGCAGAGAATTCCACAGATTCACAACTCTCTGACTGGAAAAGTTTTTCCTCATCTCAGTTCTAAATGGCCGACCCCTTATTCTTAAACTGTGTGGCCCCTGGTTCTGGACTCCCCAACATTGGGAACATGTTTCCTGCCTCTAACGTGTCTTCACGCTGATCGTTGCAGGTCGATCGCGGGCCCCGCCGCCCCTCCGTTGCATTGTTTAAGCTCCTTGAACCCAGGGCGTCTCTTTCAGTGGATCTGGTCGCTGCAGCTGTATTGCGAGGAGGAGATTGGCGCCAAGGCCCCCCTGTACAAGTGCTGCACAATGCAGTGGAAGAAAAGATACGACTGCTTCACCAAGAGGCTCACTCTCGCGGCAGCCCCCCGCTCAGCCTCCACAGCCGCCCCTCCCCGGGCGCTAACTCACGTCCTAGCCACGCCATCCGCCTTCCACAGAAGCTAAACTGAGTTGCATTTGTTTCCCGTGAAATGGATCCCTTGAATTAAATTGGACTTGACTTGGATATGAATTGTGTTTGAATTTAATTTGAGATGAATTTGATTTGAATTGAATTGGGTCCCTTGAATTGAATTGGGATGGAATGAGATTGAATTAGATTTAAATTGAATTGAATTGAAATGAATTTGAATTGAATTGATTTCGATCCTTTGAATTGAATTTGGATGGAATGAGATTGAATTAAATTTAAATTGAATTGAATTGAAATGAATTTGATTTGAATTGATTTCGATCCTTTGAATTGAATTTGGATGGAATGGGACTGAATTAGATTTAAGTTGAATTGAATTGAAATGAATTTGATTTGAATTTATTTCGATCCTTTGAATTGAATTTGGATGGAATGGGATTGGAATTTGATTTAAATTTGATTGAATTGAAATGAATTTGATTCGAATTGATTTGGATCCCTTGAATTAAATTTGGATGGAATGGGATTGAATTAGATTTAAATTGAATTGAATTGAAATGAATTTGATTTGAATTGATTTTGATCCTTTGAATTGAATTTGGATGGAATGGGATTGAATTGGATTTAAATTGAATTGAATTGAAATGAATTTGATTTGAATTGATTTGGATCCCTTGAATTGAATTTGGATGGAATGGATTGGATTGAATTTGAATTGGATTTAAATTGAAGTGAATTTGTATTGAATTTGGATTTGAAATCAATTGAATTGGGTCTCTTGAATTGAATTCCTTTCTATGAATTTGATAACTTGTTGAACCACCTTACTTTTAAACTAATGTTTATATGTTAATAAAAGTAGTTTAATAAAGCAGTAAGACGTTGTTCCTGTATCTCTTCTTTCTGTTCCTGTACCAGCCCGGAACGTCACCTATCCACATTCCCCACAGCAGCTGCCTGACCTGCTGAGTTACTCCAGCACTCTGTGAAACCCATTGTCCCAGACTGGCAGCCATTTGCAGTGTACCTCAATGACTCCCATTGTCCCAGACTGGCAGCCATTTGCAGTGTACCTCAATGACACCCATTGTCCCAGACTAGTGGCCATTTGCAGTGTACCTCAATGACACCCATTGTCCCAGACTAGTGGCCATTTGCAGTGTACCTCAATGACTCCCATTGACTCAGATGGGGGCCATTTGCAGTGTACCTCAATGACACCCATTGTCCCAGACTGGCGGCCATTTGCAGTGTACTTCAATGACTCCCATTGACTCAGATGGGGGCCATTTGCAGTGTACCTCAGTTGATCTCCCCACATTGTCCCAGACTGGCAGCCATTTGCAGTGTGCATGCTGGCCGTGTCGATGGTGTAATGGGCACAGGTTGGCAACAATTTGCATTGTATAAAAGTTTATCCCCTCCCGTTAATCTCGAGTTGGTTGCAATTTGCTATGTGACCTCCCCTTCTCCCAAATTGGCGGCCATTTGCAGTGTGGCTCAATGACTCCCATTGTCCCAGACGGCAGCCATTTGCAATGTACTTCACAATGACTCTCATTGTCCCAGACGGCAGCCATTTGCAGTGTACCTCACGAGATTACATTGACCCAAACTTCGTCACTGAGGCTCCGTCCTCTCTGCCCCCCCCAAAACACAGCACTCCCTCATCTCTAGGGTTGCCAACTTTCTCACTCTCAAATAAGGGACAAAAAGTGACGTCACCGGCCCGCGCCCCACGTGACCTCACCCAGCCAGCGGCCACGTGCTCCCGCTCCACCAATGGCGGCCACCTGGGCCGGGAGGCGAGCAAACTCCGTCAGGCGGCACCCGGGCTTCCGGGCCTACAGCGGCCCCTGGGCCGACAGTATCCAGGCCTACAATGTCCGGGCACACAGTGGCCCCCGGGCCTACAGTGTCCAGGCCTACACTTTCTGGAGCTACACTGTCCGGGCCTACAGTGTCCAGCCCTACAGTGTCCGGGCCTACGGTGTCTGGGCCTACAGTGTCCGGGCCTACAGCGCCCCTGGCCCTAATACGGGACAAGGGTGGTCCCATACGGGACAAACCAATTTAGCCCAATATATGGGAAGTCCCGACTAATACGGGACAGTTGGCAACCCTAGTTGTGTGTGTCGGTTCAAGTACATGATAGTTAGACTTTACTTCAGACTTTAGAGATACAGCGTGGAAACAGGCCCTTTGGCCCACTATGTCATAGAAACATAGAAAGCAGGTGCAGGAGTAGGCCATTCGGCCCTTCGAGCCTGTACGCACCGCCATTCAATATGATCATGGCTGATCATCCAACTCAGTATCCCGTACCTGCCTTCTCTCCATAACCCCTGATCCCTTTAGCCACAAGGGCCACATCTAACTCCCTCTTAAATGTAGCCAATGAACTGGCCTCAACCACCTTCTGTGGCCGCTCAAACCAACCCCGCACACTAATACTATCCCACACACACACTGGGGACAATTTACATTGTTCACCAAAGCCATTTAACCTACAAACCCGCACGTCTTTGGAGTGTGGGAGGAAACCGGAGCGCCCGGAGAAAACCCACGCAGGTCACGGGGAGAACGTACAAACTCCGTACAGACGGCGCCCGTAGTCAGGATCGAACCCGGGTCTCTGGCGCCGTGAGGCAGCAGCACTACCCGCTGGGCCACCGCGTGACCCTTGCTGACACTCCAGTGAAATATTGACGGAGACACAAGGAACTATAGATGCTGGTTTTCAAAAAACAAACAAAGTGCTGGAGTAACTCAGCGGGTCAGGCAGCATCTGTGGGGAACATGGATAGGTGACGTTTCACAGAGTGCTGGAGTAACTCAGCGGGTCAGGCAGCATCTGTGGGGAACATGGATAGGTGACGTTTTGGTTGATTACCCTCCTTCAGATTGAGGTAGGGTCCCGACCCGAAACATTGCTTATCCATGTTCTCCACAGATGCTGCCTGATCCGCTGAGTTACTCCAGCACTCTGTGAAACGTCACCCATCCATGTTCTCCACAGATGCTGCCTGACCCGCTGAGTTACTCCAGCACTTTGTGAATAAACTGAACCACCGCCTGGCAGTGTATTCTGGCCTCCACTACGGTGCCTGTGGAAAACTTGACCAGCATATCTCCATTAAACTTTCCCCCTCTCACCTTATGACAAGTGATCTTATAGAAAGTTATATCTTATAGATCTAACTCAGAGATCTTCTAGATCACCAAGTTAATTCCCAGAATGGCGGGACTGACATACGATGAAAGAATGGGTCGACTGGGCTTGTATTCACTGGAATTTAGAAGGATGAGAGGGAATCTTATAGAAACACAAAATTCTTAAGGGATTGGACAGGAAAATGTTCCCGATGTTGGGGGAGTCCAGAACCACAGTCGAAGAATAAGGGTCGGCCATTTAGGACTGAGATGAGGAAAAACCTATTCGCCCAGAGAGTTGTGAATCTGTGGAATTCTCTGCCACAGAAGGCAGTGGAGGCCGATTCACTGGATGTTTTCAAGAGAGAGTTAGGTTTAGCTCTTGGGGGCTAACGGAATCAAGGGATGTGGGGAGAAAGCAGGAACGGGGTACTGATTGTGGATGATCAGCCACGATCACATTGAGTGGCGGTGCTGGCTCGAAGGGCCGAATGGCCTCCTCCAGCACCTGATGCAACATGGAAAAAAGGTCTACCCTCTCTATGTTTCTCAATCTATGTTTGCAACTTATAAGTGTAAGTAAATAACCGCAGATGCTGGTACAAATCGAAGGTATTTATTTCACAAAATGCTGGAGTAACTCAGCGGGTCGGGCAGCATCTCAGGAGAGAAGGAATGGGTGACGTTTCGGGTCGAGCCCCTTCTTCAGACTGATGTTTTTGTAAGCAGATGTGGCTGTGGTAGCGGGGTCTATGTCAAAATGTGGTCGGAGGGCAGGAGAAATCACAGAGGGGGAGCAGCGAAAGAGAATGTTGCTAAACTCTCCTCGAAGAGAGGAGGAGAAATTCTTCAAAGTGGACATACCTTGAGGAGAAATCGCAGTGGAGCAACGGGTCGTGTAAAAAAACAACTGCAGATGCTGGTACAAGTCGAAGGTATCAGTCTGAAGATGGGTCTCGACCCGAAACGTCACCCATTGCTTCTCTCCTGAGATGCTGCCTGACCCGCTGAGTTACTCCAGCACTCTGTGAATCAATACCTTCGATTTGAAACTTATAAGGAACCGAAGAGGATGAATGGATGGAATTTGGTTCCACAGAAGAGAGGATATGCAGCCTGTCTCGAAGGTTTACTTTTAGTTCTCTCCTCGAGTCTGGAGTCCTTATCGCCCGCCCCTCCCTCCCTCCTCCCTCCCTCCCTCCCTCCCTCCCTCCCTCCCTCCCTCCCTCCCTCCCTCCCTCCCTCCCTCCCTCCCTCCCTCCCTCCCTCCCTCCCTCCCTCCCTCCCTCCCTCCCTCCCTCCCTCCCTCCCTCCCTCCCTCCCTCCCTCCCTCCCTCCCTCCCTCCCTCCCTCCCTCCCTCCCTCCCTCCCTCCCTCCCTCCCTCCCTCCCTCCCCCCCCCCCCTCCCTCTCCCTCCCTATCCCTCCCTCCCTCCCACAGCGCGGCCCTCCCTCCCTCCCTCCCTCCCTCCCTCCTCACCGCCCCTCCATTCGTGTGTCTACGTGGAAGGGTGCAATATTCTGTTAACGTTTACAGATCTGGGGACAGGTGTCTGGGGACAGGTGTCTGGGCCAGACGTTAGATGGGTTAAACCTGTAACAGGTTACACTGAGACCGGCGCCAGGGGGGAAACTACCGAGTTACTCCAGCACTTTGTGTCTCTGTCTGGAACACATGGATAGGTGACGTGGGTAAGGACCCCTTTACAAACTCCACACTTCATCAGTCCGAAGAAGGGTCTCGACCCAAAACGTCACACATTCCTTCTCTCCAGAGATGCTGCCTGACCCGCTGAGTTACTCCAGCACTCTGTGAAACGTCACCCATTCCTTCTCTCCACAGATGCTGCCTGACCCGCTGAGTTACTCCAGCACTCTGTGAAACGTCACCTATCCATGTTCTCCACAGATGCTGCCCGTCCCGCTGAGTTACTCCAGCATTTTGTGCCTTCAACGTTTCATTGTATTGGCAGTTTTGTCAATAATCAAGACTCCGGGCTTGTATTCACTGGAATTTAGAAGGATGAGAGGGGATCTTAGAGAAACATATAACATTCTTAAGGGATTGGACAGGCTAGATGCAGGAAACATGTTCCCCATGTTGGGGGAGTCCAGAAACAGGGGTCACACAGTTTAAGAATAAGGGGTAGGCCATTTCTGACTCATAGAAACATAGAAAAATAGGTGCAGGAGGAGGCCATTCGGCCCTTCGAGCCAGCACCGCCATTCAATGTGATCATGTCTGATCATCCACAATCAGTACCCCTTTCCTGTTTTCTCTCCATATCCCTTGATTCCTAAGAGCTCTATCTAACTCTCTCTTGAAAACATCCAGTGAATTGGCCTCCACTGCCCTCTGTGGCAGAGAATTCCACAGATTCACAACTCTCTGGGTGGAAAAAGTTTTTTTCTCAAATCAGTCCATATTCTTAAACTGTGTGACCCCTGGTTCTGGACTCCCCCAACATGGGGAACATTTTACCTGCATCTAGCCTGTCCAATCCCTTAAGAGTTTTACATGTTTCTATAAGATCCCATCTCATCCTTTAAAAAATCCCAGTGAACACAAGCCCAGTCGACCCATTCTTTCATCGTATGTCAGTCCACCATCCCGGGAATTAACCTGTAAGATCTAACTTTCTACTAGACCAAGTGGACCCGTTGGGCCCAAACCTCTCCTGCATTGGTGTAGCGCCCCCTCTCTCCCCAACCCCTCCCTCCCTCCCTCCCTCCCTCCCTCCCTCCCTCCCTCCCTCCCTCCCTCCCTCCCTCCCTCCCTCCCTCCCTCCCTCCCTCCCTCCCTCCCTCCCTCCCTCCCTCCCTCCCTCCCTCCCTCCCACAGCGCTGCGCTCCCCTTCTCCCCCTCCCTCCACCCCCTTCCCTCTCCCCCCACCCCCTTCCCCTCCCCCCCACTCCATCCCCCTCAACCCCCCTTATCCTCCCCCCCCCCCCCCTCCGCCCCTCCCCTCCTCCCTCCCTCGGAGATAGATTTAAACTTTAAAATGCGAATAACTTTAAAAATATAACACCGATTCCAATGAAACTTCTTCCGTTGGCACCAAAGGGTCGATGGTGAGTAAGGTGGGCCTAAAATTGTCGCGCTATTGTGCACCGTTTTGTCTGTAGTTCAGGAACAAACAGACAAACAAACGAGAGTTTTAGTATTTAGATAAGGCTCCCTCTCATCTTTCTAAATTCCAGTAAATTTAGATATAAAATAGCGTTTAGCTCTGGGGCAGACTTGCCGAGACCGAGGGGCAGAGTGTGTGGGTGTGCGCTCTGTCCCCTCCCCGTGACGGTATAAAGGCACAGGTTGATGGAGCGACTCATCTCTGGCACAGAACGGGAGAGTGTGGCTGGTGAGAAGGGACAGGATGTTCAGGACAGTGTTTCTCGTTTGCTGCTTCTCCCTCCCCACTCTGGGACAGGGTAGGTACCAGGGGAGTTCAGGGTGGCTGAGGGTCGGGGGGGGGCTTTGTGTCACAACTGGAGAACGAGACCCCCCCCAAAGACGTGCGGGTGTTTGTGAGTTAATCGTCCCTCTGTAAAACATGTGGGGAAGTGAGATTTCATAGAACTAGCCTTTAGTTTCAGTTTATGGTCACGTGCACCGAGGTTCAGTGAAAAGCTTTTCGTTGCGTGCTATTCACTCAGCGGAACGGCAATAAATGATTACAATCAAGCCATTTACAGTGTAAACATAGAAAATAGGTGCAGGAGGAGGCCATTCAGCTCTTCGGGCCATTCAAGAGAGAGCTGGATAGAGCTCTTAAGGATAGCGGAGTCAGGGGGTATGGGGAGAAGGCAGGAACGGGGTACTGATTGAGAATGATCAGCCATGATCACATTGAATGGCGGTGCTGGCTCGAAGGGCCGAATGGCCTCCTCCTGCACCTATTGCCTATTGTCTATTGTCTATAGCACCACCATTCAATATGATCATAGCTGATCACCCTAAATCAGTACCCCGTTCCTCCTTTCTCCCCATCTCCCCTGATTCCTTTAGCACTAAGAACGAAATCTAACTATATCTAAGGCGGTCACGGTGGCGCAGCGGTAGAGTTGCTGCCTTACAGCGAATGCAGCGCCGGAGACCCGGGTTCCATCCCGACTGCGGGCGCCGTCTGTACGGAGTTTGTACGTTTTCCCCGTGACCTGCGTGGGTTTTCTCCGAGATCTTCAGTTTCCTCCCACACTCCAATTAAATTAAATTAAATTAAACTAAATTAAACTAAATTAAACTAAAGTAAAGTAAAGTAAAGTAAAGTAAACTAAAGTAAAGTAAACAAAATTCAATTCAATTTAATTCAATTCAATTCAATTCAATTCAATTCAATTCAATTCAATTCAATTCAATTCAATTCAATTCAATTCAACTAAACTAAACTAAACTAAAGTAATGTAAACTAAACTAAATTAAATTAAATTAAATTAAATTAAATTAAATTAAATTAAATTAAATTAAATTAAATTAAATTAAATTTAGTTAAATTAAATTAAATTAAATTAAATTAAATTAAACTAAATTAAACTAAATTAAACTAAAGTAAAGTAAAGTAAAGTAAAGTAAAGTAAAGTAAAGTATAAGTAAAGTAAAGTAAAGTAAACTAAACAAAATTCAATTCAATTCAATTTAATTCAATTCAATTCAATTCAATTCAATTCAATTCAATTCAATTCAACTAAACTAAACTAAACTAAAGTAATGTAAACTAAACTAAATTAAATTAAATTAAATTAAATTAAATTAAATTAAATTAAATTAAATTAAATTAAATTAAATTAAATTAAATTTAGTTAAATTAAATTAAATTAAATTAAATTAAATTAAACTAATATAAATTAAACTAAACTAAATTAAACTAAACTAAAGTAAAGTAAACTAGACTAGACTAAATTAAACTAAAGTAAGGTAAAGTAAACTAGATTAAACTAAATGACACTAAACTTAATGAAACTAAATTAAACTAAACTCAATTAAACTAAACTTAATGAAAGTAAAGTACAGTAAACTATAAACGAATGCCAGAGGCGTGCAGGGTTAGTTGGCGTCAGTGTGAGGGTGTGGGGGAAATCTGGGGATTTGTGGGCACACGTGGCAGCAGACGGGGATTGGCACGGTGGCGCAGCGGGTAAAGCCGCTGCCTCACGGCGCCAGAGACCCGGGTTCGATCCCAACCTCTGGCGCTGTCTGTGCGGAGTTTGCATGTTCTCCCTGTGGGTGTGAGGGGAGGGGGGGGAGGTGAGTCGCAGCGCACGGTGGCGCAGCGGGTAGAGCCGCTGCCTCACGGCGCCAGAGACCCGGGTTCGATCCTGACTCAGTGACCTGCCGTTGTCCTGAATTAGATGACGTGGCCAGAGGGAGCTCGGTGGAGCAGCCCATGGTTGGGGCACTGTCGACGGGGAACGGGGCAACGCTACAGACACGGGGAAACGAACCCAAGAGGGGGGCGGCCTTCTCCTTTCCCCGGGGGACCCCGAACCCGAGCAACATTGGCGCCATCTGCCAGTACGTGGGGCAGAGGATCAACACGCCGCCCAGCCCCTCCGGAAAGCATCGGCGCCAGGCCAACGCGCTGCAGAGAATGGAGGACGCGTACGCCAAGTGTTGCACTGATGAGAACGCGGATGCGCGGTGGATGTGTGCGCTGGAGGGAGTGAGTATCCACAATGCCCATCGAACCGCCCGGGGGGGGGGGGGGGGGGTGGGGGGGGATGCCAGGCAGGGGGAGGGCTTACATTGGGTGGGGTGGGGTGGGGTGGGGGGGGCGGGGGGAGAGGGAGTTTTGTACGTGGGATGGTTCTGTCAAACATAGCGGAGATTTCCCAGTGAGGTAAATAGACCCAAAGTAACTCAGCGGGTCAGGCAGCATCTGTGGAGAACATGGATAGGTGACGTTTCACAGAGTGCTGGAGTAACTCAGCGGGTCAGGCAGCATCTGTGGAGAACATGGATAGGTGACGTTTCACAGAGTGCTGGAGTAACTCAGCGGGTCGGGCAGCATCTGTGGAGAATATGGATAGGTGACGTTTCACAGAGTGCTGGAGTAACTCAGCGGGTCAGGCAGCATCTGTGGTGAGAGGGGAAAGGTTAAACAGGAACCCGAGGGGCAACATTTTCACACAGAGGGAGATGGGTGTATGGAACGAGCTGCCAGAGGAGGTAGTTGAGGCAGGGACTAGAACAGCATTTAAAAGACATTTGGACTCGTACATGGATAGGACAGGTGAAGAAGGATGTGGGCCAAACACGGGCAGGTGGGACTGGTGGGATGGGTCAGAGTGGGCCGAAGGGCCTGTTTCCGTGCTGTGTTGCTTAATGACTCTCAGTGGGTTAGGCCTGGTTTGGCACCTGGGTTAGTAAGGAGGGCCTGTTTCTCTGCTGTTTCAACCTGAATCCTTGACATCTCTTTCAGTGGCAGAGTTCATTGAACCAGTACTGTGATGACGAATACTCGGTCAAAACCTTGTGGCACAAGTGCTGCAGGTTGTGGGGGAACTGGAGATTTGCCTGCTTCACACTGGCAGCACCTACTTGGAGCTACGAACCCTGATCCCCAGACGCTAACTTCCGTCCCGGACACACCGGCCGGCGCCTACACGAGTTGCTTTGAGACGCATTTGTTTTCTGCTGCATTTTCTGTGAATTGGATCCCGTGAATTAAATTGAATTTGAATTGAATTTCCATTGTGTCCCTTGAATTGAATTGAATGTGTGTTGAATTTGCATTGAGTTGAATTGTACCCCTTGAATTCAATTGAATTTGTGTTGAAATGAATTGATTTTTTGTTGAATTTGCATTGAATTGAATTGTATCCCATGAATTGTATTGAATTTGTGTTCATTTGCATTGAATTGAATTGTACCCCATGAATTCAATTGAATTTGTGTTGAATTGAATTGAATTTGTGTTCAATTTGCATTGAATTGAATCCCTTGAATTGCATTAAATGTGTGTTAATGTGCATTGAATTGAATTGTACACCTTGAATTCAATTGAATTTGTGTTGAAATGAATTCAATTTTTGTTGAATTTGCATTGAATTGAATTGTATCCCTTGAATTTGTGTTAAATTGAATTGAATTTGCGTTGAATTTACATTGAATTGAATTACGTCCCTTGAATTTGTGTTGAATTGAATTGAATTGTATCCTTTGAATTGAATTTGAAATTAATTAAATTGTTTCCCTTGAATTGAATTCCCTTCTATGAATTGGTTCCTTTGAACTGAATTTTATTGAATTTCCATTGTATACCTTAAATTTTCATTAAATTTGGTTTCAATTGTATCCCTTGAATTAAATTTGGATTCAATGGAATGGGATTGAACTTGAATTGAATTCAATTTGAATTAGATTTGAAATGAATTGAATTGGTCCCTTGAATTGAATTCCTTTCTGTGATTTAGATACCTTGTTCAATCGTTTTTCTTTCAGACTAATGTTTAACGCTAATAAAAGTTGTTTAGCAAAGCAGCAACCCTGTGTTCCTGTATCACTCCTTCCTGTTCTGTCCCTAATGATGGCTGGAAAGTTGCCAGTCTGAAATCCCGACCCGAAACGTCACCTATCCACGTTCTCCAGAGATGCTGAAACAAGGAACTGCAGATGCTAATTTATGAAGAAGGACACAAAGTGCAGGGGTAACTCAGTGGGTCAGGCAGCATCCCGGGAAAACATGGATAGGTGACGTTTTGGGTCGGGACCCTTCTTCAGACTGAAAAACCCAAAACGTCACCTATCCATGTTCCCCAGAGATGCTGCCTGACCCGCTGAGTTACTCCAAGACTCCTTGAAACATCACCTATCCATGTTCCCCAGTGATGCTGCCTGACCCGCTGAGTTACTCCAGCACTCTGTGAAACGTCACCTATCCATGTTCTCCACAGATGCTGCCCGACCCACTGAGTTACTCCAGCACTCTGTGAAACGTCACCTATCCATGTTCTCCACAGATGCTGCCCGACCCACTGAGTTACTCCAGCACTCTGTGAAACGTCACCTATCCATGTTCTCCACAGATGCTGCCTGACCCACTGAGTTACTCCAGCACTCTGTGAAACGTCACCTATCCATGTTCTCCACAGATGCTGCCTGACCCGCTGAGTTACTCCAGCACGCTGTGCCTTCGTAAGAATTTCATTGTACCGTTCTCTACATATGACAATTAAACTCTCTTGACTAAGTTGGGGGGTAGTATGAATTGTGAGGAAGATGCAATAAGGCTGCAGGGTGACTTGGACAGGTTGTGTGAGTGGGCGGATACATGGCAGATGCAGTTTAATGTAGATAAGTGTGAGGTTATTCACTTTGGAAGTAAGAATAGAAAGGCAGATTATTATCTGAATGGTGTCAAGTTAGGAGGAGGGGAGTTCAACGAGATCTGTGTGTCCTAGT
>NC_135996.1:7484067-7513705 GCF_053455715.1 Rhinoraja longicauda
AGGGAGGGAGGGGGGGAGGGAGGGGGGGAGGGAGGTGGGAGGGGGAGGGAGGGAGGGAGGGAGGGAGGGGGGGCAGGGAGGGCGGGAGGGAGGGAGGGAGGGAGGGAGGGAGGGGGGGAGGGAGGGGGGAGGGGGGGGGAGGGGGGGAGGGGGGGAGGGAGGGAGGGAGGGAGGGAGGGAGGGAGGGAGGGAGGGAGGGAGGGAGGGAGGGAGGGAGGGAGGGAGGGAGGGAGGGAGGGAGGGAGGGAGGGAGGGAGGGAGGGAGGGAGGGAGGGAGGGAGGGAGGAGGGAGGGAGGAGGGAGGAGGGAGGGAGGGAGGGAGGGCCGCGCTGTGGGAGGGCCAATTTAAACAAACTGGCCCTCTTTAAATGCCCCTAGTCTGCAGGGAGTGGATGGGAAAGTGGGATAGCATCGTGGTGTGAATGGTCACCGATGGTCAGTGGACTATTTCAATGCTGTATCTTTCAATTCAATTCAACTCAACATTCACAGCAAAAAATAAAGACACAAAGTGCTGGAGTAACTCAGCGGGTCGGGCAGCATCTGTGGAGAACATGGATAGGTGACGTTTCACAGAGTTTAGTTTAGTTTAGTTTCATAGAAACATAGAGACATAGAAAATAGGTGCAGGAGTAGGCCATTTGGCCCTTCGAGCCTGTACGCACCGCCATTCAATATGATCATGGCTGATCATCCAACTCAGTATCCCGTACCTGCCTTCTCTCCATACCCCCTGATCCCTTTAGCCACAAGGGCCACATCTAACTCCCTCTTAAATATAGCCAATGAACTGGCCTCAACTACCTTCTGTGGCAGAGAATTCCACAGATTCACCACTCTCTGTGTGAAAAAATACTTTCTCATCTCGGTCCTAAAAGACTTCCCCCTTATCCTTAAACTGTGTGACCCCTTGTTCTGGACTTCCCCAACATCGGGAACAATCTTCCTGCATTTAGCCTGTCCAACCCCTTAAGAATTTTGTAAGTTTCTATAAGATCCCCCTCAATCTTCTAAATTCCAGCGAGTACAAGCCGAGTCTATCCAGTCTTTCTTCATATGACAGTTTCGTTTCGAGATACATCACGGATACAGGTTCTTCAGCGCCGCCCAGCGATCCGCGCACACGAACACTATCCTACACGCACTAGGGACAATTTTTACATTTACCAAGCCAATTAACCTACACACCTGTACGTCTTTGGAGTGTGGGGGGAAACTGAAGATCTCGGGGAAAATCCACGCGGGTCACGGGGAGAACGTGCAAACTCCGTACAGACGGCGCCCGTAGTCGGGATGGATCCCGGGTCTCCGGCGCTGCATTCGCTGTAAGGCAGCAACTCTACCGCTGCGCCACCGTGCCGTCTTAGATATCGTTAGATTTCGTTCTTGGAGCTGAAGGAATCAAGGGATATGGGGAGAAGGCAGGAACGGGGTACTGATTCCGGATGATCAGCCATGATCATATTGAATGGCATTGCTGGCCTGAAGGGCCGAATGGCCTCCTCCTGCATCCTACTTTCTATGTTTCTATGAGTCAATAGACAATAGACAATAGACAATAGGTGCAGGAGTAGGCCATTCAGCCCTTCGAGCCAGCACCGCCATTCAATGCGATCATGGCTGATCACTCTCAATCAGTACCCCGTTCCTGCCTTCTCCCCATACCCCCTCACTTCGCTATCCTTAAGAGCTCTATCCAGCTCTCTCTTGAAAGCATCCAACGAACTGGCCTCCACTGCCTTCTGAGGCAGAGAATTCCACAACTTCACCACTCTCTGACTGAAAAAGTTCTTCCTCATCTCCGTTCTAAATGGCCTACCCCTTATTCTTAAACTGTGGCCCCTTGTTCTGGACTCCCCCATCATTGGGAACATGTTATCTGCCTCTAATGTGTCCAATCCCCTAATTGTCTTATATGTTTCAATAAGATCCCCCCTCATCCTTCTAAATTCCAGTGTATACAAGCCCAATCGCTCCAGCCTTTCAACATACGACAGTCCCGCCATTCCGGGAATTAACCTAGTGAACCTACGCTGCACGCCCTCAATAGCAAGAATATCCTTCCTCAAATTTGGAGACCAAAACTGCACACAGTACTCCAGGTGCGGTCTCACCAGGGCCCGGTACAACTGCAGAAGGACCTCTTTGCTCCTATACTCAACTCCTCTTGTTATGAAGGCCAACATTCCATTGGCTTTCTTCACTGCCTGCTGTACCTGCATGCTTCCTTTCATTGACTGATGCACTAGGACACCCAGATCTCGTTGAACTCCCCCTCCTCCTAACTTGACACCATTCAGATAATAATCTGCCTTTCTATTCTTACTTCCAAAGTGAATAACCTCACACTTATCTACATTAAACTGCATCTGCCATGTATCCGCCCACTCACACAACCTGTCCAAGTCACCCTGCAGCCTTATTGCATCTTCCTCACAATTCACACTACCCCCCAACTTAGTCAAGAGAGTTTAATTGTCATATGTAGAGAACGGTACAATGAAATTCTTACGAAGGCACAGCGTGCTGGAGTAACTCAGCGGGTCAGGCAGCATCTGTGGAGAACATGGATAGGTGACGTTTCACAGAGTGCTGGAGTAACTCAGCGGGTCAGGCAGCATCACTGGGGAACATGGATAGGTGATGTTTCAAGGAGTCTTGGAGTAACTCAGCGGGTCAGGCAGCATCTCTGGGGAACATGGATAGGTGACGTTTTGGGTTTTTCAGTCTGAAGAAGGGTCCCGACCCAAAACGTCACCTATCCATGTTTTCCCGGGACGCTGCCTGACCCACTGAGTTACCCCTGCACTTTGTGTCCTTCTTCGTAAATCAGCATCTGCAGTTCCTTGTTTCAGCGTCTCTGAAGAACGTGGATAGGTGACGTTTCAGGTCGGGATTTCAGACTGGCAACTTTCCAGCCATCATTAGGGAAAGAACAGGAAGGAGTGATACAGGAACACAGGGTTGCTGCTTTGCTAAACAACTTTTATTAGTGTTAAACATTAGTCTGAAAGAAAAACGATTGAACAAGGTATCCAAATCACAGAAAGGAATTCAATTCAAGGGACCAATTCAATTCATTTCAAATCTAATTCAAATTGAATTCAATTCAAGTTCAATCCCATTCCATTGAATCCAAATTTAATTCAAGGGATACAATTGAAACCAAATTTAATGAAAATTTAAGGTATACAATGGAAATTCAATAAAATTCAGTTCAAAGGAACCAATTCATAGAAGGGAATTCAATTCAAGGAAAACAATTTAATTAATTTCAAATTCAATTCAAAGGATACAATTCAATTCAATTCAACACAAATTCAAGGGACGTAATTCAATTCAATGTAAATTCAACGCAAATTCAATTCAATTTAACACAAATTCAAGGGATACAATTCAATTCAATGCAAATTCAACAAAAATTGAATTCATTTCAACACAAATTCAATTGAATTCAAGGTGTACAATTCAATTCAATGCACATTAACACACATTTAATGCAATTCAAGGGATTCAATTCAATGCAAATTGAACACAAATTCAATTCAATTCAACACAAATTCAATTGAATTCAAGGGGTACAATTCAATTCAATGCAAATGAACACAAATTCAATACAATTCATGGGATACAATTCAATTCAATGCAAATTCAACAAAAAATCAATTCATTTCAACACAAATTCAATTGAATTCAAGGGGTACAATTCAACTCAATGCAAATTCAACACACATTCAATTCAATTCAAGGGACACAATGGAAATTCAATTCAAATTCAATTTAATTCACGGGATCCAATTCACAGAAAATGCAGCAGAAAACAAATGTGTCTCAAAGCAACTCGTGTAGGCGCCGGCCGGTGTGTCCGGGACGGAAGTTAGCGTCTGGGGATCAGGGTTCGTAGCTCCAAGTAGGTGCTGCCAGTGTGAAGCAGGCAAATCTCCAGTTCCCCCACAACCTGCAGCACTTGTGCCACAAGGTTTTGACCGAGTATTCGTCATCACAGTACTGGTTCAATGAACTCTGCCACTGAAAGAGATGTCAAGGATTCAGGTTGAAACAGCAGAGAAACAGGCCCTCCTTACTAACCCAGGTGCCAAACCAGGCCTAACCCACTGAGAGTCATTAAGCAACACAGCACGGAAACAGGCCCTTCGGCCCACTCTGACCCATCCCCACCAGTCCCACCTGCCCGTGTTTGGCCCACATCATTCTTCACCTGTCCTATCCATGTACGAGTCCAAATGTCTTTTAAATGCTGTTCTAGTCCCTGCCTCAACTACTTCCCCTGGCAGCTCGTTCCATACACCCATCTCCCTCTGTGTGAAAAAGTTGCCCCTCGGGTTCCTGTTTAACCTTTCCCCTCTCACCACAGATGCTGCCTGACCCGCTGAGTTACTCCAGCACTCTGTGAAACGTCACCTATCCATGTTCTCCACAGATGCTGCCCGACCCACTGAGTTACTCCAGCACTCTGTGAAACGTCACCTATCCATATTCTCCACAGATGCTGCCCGACCCGCTGAGTTACTCCAGCACTCTGTGAAACGTCACCTATCCATGTTCTCCACAGATGCTGCCCGACCCGCTGAGTTACTTTGGGTCTATTTACCTCACTGGGAAATCTCCGCTATGTTTGACAGAACCATCCCACGTACAAAACTCCCTCTCCCCCCGCCCCCCCACCCCCCCACCCCACCCCACCCAATGTAAGCCCTCCCCCTGCCTGGCATCCCCCCCACCACCCCCCCCCCCCCCGGGCGGTTCGATGGGCATTGTGGATACTCACTCCCTCCAGCGCACACATCCACCGCGCATCCGCGTTCTCATCAGTGCAACACTTGGCGTACGCGTCCTCCATTCTCTGCAGCGCGTTGGCCTGGCGCCGATGCTTTCCGGAGGGGCTGGGCGGCGTGTTGATCCTCTGCCCCACGTACTGGCAGATGGCGCCAATGTTGCTCGGGTTCGGGGTCCCCCGGGGAAAGGAGAAGGCCGCCCCCCTCTTGGGTTCGTTTCCCCGTGTCTGTAGCGTTGCCCCGTTCCCCGTCGACAGTGCCCCAACCATGGGCTGCTCCACCGAGCTCCCTCTGGCCACGTCATCTAATTCAGGGAAACGGCAGGTCACTGAGTCAGGATCGAACCCGGGTCTCTGGCGCCGTGAGGCAGCGGCTCTACCCGCTGCGCCACCGTGCGCTGCGACTCACCTCCCCCCCCCCCCTCCCCTCACACCCACAGGGAGAACATGCAAACTCCGCACAGACAGCGCCAGAGGTTGGGATCGAACCCGGGTCTCTGGCGCCGTGAGGCAGCGGCTTTACCCGCTGCGCCACCGTGCCAATCCCCGTCTGCTGCCACGTGTGCCCACAAATCCCCAGATTTCCCCCACACCCTCACACTGACGCCAACTAACCCTGCACGCCTCTGGCATTCGTTTATAGTTTACTGTACTTTACTTTCATTAAGTTTAGTTTAATTGAGTTTAGTTTAATTTAGTTTCATTAAGTTTAGTGTCATTTAGTTTAATCTAGTTTACTTTACCTTACTTTAGTTTAATTTAGTCTAGTCTAGTTTACTTTACTTTAGTTTAGTTTAATTTAGTTTAGTTTAATTTATATTAGTTTAATTTAATTTAATTTAATTTAATTTAATTTAACTAAATTTAATTTAATTTAATTTAATTTAATTTAATTTAATTTAATTTAATTTAATTTAATTTAATTTAATTTAATTTAGTTTAGTTTACATTACTTTAGTTTAGTTTAGTTTAGTTGAATTGAATTGAATTGAATTGAATTGAATTGAATTGAATTGAATTGAATTAAATTGAATTGAATTGAATTTTGTTTAGTTTACTTTAATTTACTTTACTTTACTTTACTTTACTTTACTTTACTTTACTTTACTTTACTTTAGTTTAATTTAGTTTAATTTAGTTTAATTTAATTTAATTTAATTTAATTTAATTTAACTAAATTTAATTTAATTTAATTTAATTTAATTTAATTTAATTTAATTTAATTTAATTTAATTTAATTTAATTTAATTTAGTTTAGTTTACATTACTTTAGTTTAGTTTAGTTTAGTTGAATTGAATTGAATTGAATTGAATTGAATTGAATTGAATTGAATTGAATTGAATTGAATTGAATTGAATTAAATTGAATTGAATTTTGTTTACTTTACTTTAGTTTACTTTACTTTACTTTAGTTTAATTTAGTTTAATTTAGTTTAATTTAATTTAATTTAATTGGAGTGTGGGAGGAAACTGAAGATCTCGGAGAAAACCCACGCAGGTCACGGGGAAAACGTACAAACTCCGTACAGACGGCGCCCGCAGTCGGGATGGAACCCGGGTCTCCGGCGCTGCATTCGCTGTAAGGCAGCAACTCTACCGCTGCGCCACCGTGACCGCCTTAGATATAGTTAGATTTCGTTCTTAGTGCTAAAGGAATCAGGGGAGATGGGGAGAAAGGAGGAACGGGGTACTGATTTAGGGTGATCAGCTATGATCATATTGAATGGTGGTGCTATAGACAATAGACAATAGGCAATAGGTGCAGGAGGAGGCCATTCGGCCCTTCGAGCCAGCACCGCCATTCAATGTGATCATGGCTGATCATTCTCAATCAGTACCCCGTTCCTGCCTTCTCCCCATACCCCCTGACTCCGCTATCCTTAAGAGCTCTATCCAGCTCTCTCTTGAATGGCCCGAAGAGCTGAATGGCCTCCTCCTGCACCTATTTTCTATGTTTACACTGTAAATGGCTTGATTGTAATCATTTATTGCCGTTCCGCTGAGTGAATAGCACGCAACGAAAAGCTTTTCACTGAACCTCGGTGCACGTGACCATAAACTGAAACTAAAGGCTAGTTCTATGAAATCTCACTTCCCCACATGTTTTACAGAGGGACGATTAACTCACAAACACCCGCACGTCTTTGGGGGGGGTCTCGTTCTCCCAGTTGTGACACAAAGCCCCCCCCCGACCCTCAGCCACCCTGAACTCCCCTGGTACCTACCCTGTCCCAGAGTGGGGAGGGAGAAGCAGCAAACGAGAAACACTGTCCTGAACATCCTGTCCCTTCTCACCAGCCACACTCTCCCGTTCTGTGCCAGAGATGAGTCGCTCCATCAACCTGTGCCTTTATACCGTCACGGGGAGGGGACAGAGCGCACACCCACACACTCTGCCCCTCGGTCTCTGCAAGTCTGCCCCAGAGCTAAACGCTATTTTATATCTAAATTTACTGGAATTTAGAAAGATGAGAGGGAGCCTTATCTAAATACTAAAACTCTCGTTTGTTTGTCTGTTTGTTCCTGAACTACAGACAAAACGGTGCACAATAGCGCGACAATTTTAGGCCCACCTTACTCACCATCGACCCTTTGGTGCCAACGGAAGAAGTTTCATTGGAATCGGTGTTATATTTTTAAAGTTATTCGCATTTTAAAGTTTAAATCTATCTCCGAGGGAGGGAGGAGGGGAGGGGCGGAGGGGGGGGGGGGAGGATAAGGGGGGTTGAGGGGGATGGAGTGGGGGGGAGGGGAAGGGGGTGGGGGGAGAGGGAAGGGGGTGGAGGGAGGGGGAGAAGGGGAGCGCAGCGCTGTGGGAGGGAGGGAGGGAGGGAGGGAGGGAGGGAGGGAGGGAGGGAGGGAGGGAGGGAGGGAGGGAGGGAGGGAGGGAGGGAGGGAGGGAGGGAGGGAGGGAGGGAGGGAGGGAGGGAGGGAGGGGTTGGGGGAGAGAGGGGGCGCTACACCAATGCAGGAGAGGTTTGGGCCCAACGGGTCCACTTGGTCTAGTAGAAAGTTAGATCTTACAGGTTAATTCCCGGGATGGTGGGACTGACATACGATGAAAGAATGGGTCGACTGGGCTTGTGTTCACTGGGATTTTTTAAAGGATGAGATGGGATCTTATAGAAACATGTAAAACTCTTAAGGGATTGGACAGGCTAGATGCAGGTAAAATGTTCCCCATGTTGGGGGGAGTCCAGAACCAGGGGTCACACAGTTTAAGAATATGGACTGATTTGAGAAAAAAACTTTTTCCACCCAGAGAGTTGTGAATCTGTGGAATTCTCTGCCACAGAGGGCAGTGGAGGCCAATTCACTGGATGTTTTCAAGAGAGAGTTAGATAGAGCTCTTAGGAATCAAGGGATATGGAGAGAAAACAGGAAAGGGGTACTGATTGTGGATGATCAGACATGATCACATTGAATGGCGGTGCTGGCTCGAAGGGCCGAATGGCCTCCTCCTGCACCTATTTTTCTATGTTTCTATGAGTCAGAAATGGCCTACCCCTTATTCTTAAACTGTGTGACCCCTGTTTCTGGACTCCCCCAACATGGGGAACATGTTTCCTGCATCTAGCCTGTCCAATCCCTTAAGAATGTTATATGTTTCTCTAAGATCCCCTCTCATCCTTCTAAATTCCAGTGAATACAAGCCCGGAGTCTTGATTATTGACAAAACTGCCAATACAATGAAACGTTGAAGGCACAAAATGCTGGAGTAACTCAGCGGGACGGGCAGCATCTGTGGAGAACATGGATAGGTGACGTTTCACAGAGTGCTGGAGTAACTCAGCGGGTCAGGCAGCATCTGTGGAGAGAAGGAATGGATGACGTTTCACAGAGTGCCGGAGTAACTCAGCGGGTCGGGCAGCATCTGTGGAGAACATGGTTAGGTGACGTTTCACAGAGTGCTGGAGTAACTCAGCGGGTCAGGCAGCATCTCTGGAGAGAAGGAATGTGTGACGTTTCGGGTCGAGACCCTTCTTCGGACTGATGAAGTGTGGAGTTTGTAAAGGGGTCCTTACCCACGTCACCTATCCATGTGTTCCAGACAGAGACACAAAGTGCTGGAGTAACTCGGTAGTTTCCCCCCTGGCGCCGGTCTCAGTGTAACCTGTTACAGGTTTAACCCATCTAACGTCTGGCCCAGACACCTGTCCCCAGACACCTGTCCCCAGCTCTATAAACGTTAACAGAATATTGCACCCTTCCACGTAGACACACGAATGGAGGGGCGGTGAGGAGGGAGGGAGGGAGGGAGGGAGGGAGGGCCGCGCTGTGGGAGGGAGGGAGGGAGGGAGGGAGGGAGGGAGGGAAGGAGGGAGGGAGGGAGGGAGGGAGGGAGGACTCCAGACTCGAGGAGAGAACTAAAAGTAAACCTTCGAGACAGGCTGCATATCCTCTCTTCTGTGGAACCAAATTCCATCCATTCATCCTCTTCGGTTCCTTATAAGTTTCAAATCGAAGGTATTGATTCACAGAGTGCTGGAGTAACTCAGCGGGTCAGGCAGCATCTCAGGAGAGAAGCAATGGGTGACGTTTCGGGTCGAGACCCATCTTCAGACTGATACCTTCGACTTGTCCCAGCATCTGCAGTTGTTTTTTTACACGACCCGTTGCTCTACTGCGATTTCTCCTCAAGGTATGTCCACTTTGAAGAATTTCTCCTCCTCTCTTCGAGGAGAGTTTAGCAACATTCTCTTTCGCTGCTCCCCCTCTGTGATTTCTCCTGCCCTCCGACCACATTTTGACATAGACCCCGCTACCACAGCCACATCTGCTTACAAAAACATCAGTCTGAAGAAGGGGCTCGACCCGAAACGTCACCCATTCCTTCTCTCCTGAGATGCTGCCCGACCCGCTGAGTTACTCCAGCATTTTGTGAAATAAATACCTTCGATTTGTACCAGCATCTGCGGTTATTTACTTACACTTATAAGTTGCAAACATAGATTGAGAAACATAGAGAGGGTAGACCTTTTTTCCATGTTGCATCAGGTGCTGGAGGAGGCCATTCGGCCCTTCGAGCCAGCACCGCCACTCAATGTGATCGTGGCTGATCATCCACAATCAGTACCCCGTTCCTGCTTTCTCCCCACATCCCTTGATTCCATTAGCCCCCAAGAGCTAAACCTAACTCTCTCTTGAAAACATCCAGTGAATCGGCCTCCACTGCCTTCTGTGGCAGAGAATTCCACATATTCACAACTCTCTGGGCGAATAGGTTTTTCCTCATCTCAGTCCTAAATGGCCGACCCCTTATTCTTCGACTGTGGTTCTGGACTCCCCCAACATCGGGAACATTTTCCTGTCCAATCCCTTAAGAATTTTGTGTTTCTATAAGATTCCCTCTCATCCTTCTAAATTCCAGTGAATACAAGCCCAGTCGACCCATTCTTTCATCGTATGTCAGTCCCGCCATTCTGGGAATTAACTTGGTGATCTAGAAGATCTCTGAGTTAGATCTATAAGATATAACTTTCTATAAGATCACTTGTCATAAGGTGAGAGGGGGAAAGTTTAATGGAGATATGCTGGTCAAGTTTTCCACAGGCACCGTAGTGGAGGCCAGAATACACTGCCAGGCGGTGGTTCAGTTTATTCACAAAGTGCTGGAGTAACTCAGCGGGTCAGGCAGCATCTGTGGAGAACATGGATGGGTGACGTTTCACAGAGTGCTGGAGTAACTCAGCGGATCAGGCAGCATCTGTGGAGAACATGGATAAGCAATGTTTCGGGTCGGGACCCTACCTCAATCTGAAGGAGGGTAATCAACCAAAACGTCACCTATCCATGTTCCCCACAGATGCTGCCTGACCCGCTGAGTTACTCCAGCACTCTGTGAAACGTCACCTATCCATGTTCCCCACAGATGCTGCCTGACCCGCTGAGTTACTCCAGCACTTTGTTTGTTTTTTGAAAACCAGCATCTATAGTTCCTTGTGTCTCCGTCAATATTTCACTGGAGTGTCAGCAAGGGTCACGCGGTGGCCCAGCGGGTAGTGCTGCTGCCTCACGGCGCCAGAGACCCGGGTTCGATCCTGACTACGGGCGCCGTCTGTACGGAGTTTGTACGTTCTCCCCGTGACCTGCGTGGGTTTTCTCCGGGCGCTCCGGTTTCCTCCCACACTCCAAAGACGTGCGGGTTTGTAGGTTAAATGGCTTTGGTGAACAATGTAAATTGTCCCCAGTGTGTGTGTGGGATAGTATTAGTGTGCGGGGTTGGTTTGAGCGGCCACAGAAGGTGGTTGAGGCCAGTTCATTGGCTACATTTAAGAGGGAGTTAGATGTGGCCCTTGTGGCTAAAGGGATCAGGGGTTATGGAGAGAAGGCAGGTACGGGATACTGAGTTGGATGATCAGCCATGATCATATTGAATGGCGGTGCGTACAGGCTCGAAGGGCCGAATGGCCTACTCCTGCACCTGCTTTCTATGTTTCTATGACATAGTGGGCCAAAGGGCCTGTTTCCACGCTGTATCTCTAAAGTCTGAAGTAAAGTCTAACTATCATGTACTTGAACCGACACACACAACTAGGGTTGCCAACTGTCCCGTATTAGTCGGGACTTCCCATATATTGGGCTAAATTGGTTTGTCCCGTATGGGACCACCCTTGTCCCGTATTAGGGCCAGGGGCGCTGTAGGCCCGGACACTGTAGGCCCAGACACCGTAGGCCCGGACACTGTAGGGCTGGACACTGTAGGCCCGGACAGTGTAGCTCCAGAAAGTGTAGGCCTGGACACTGTAGGCCCGGGGGCCACTGTGTGCCCGGACATTGTAGGCCTGGATACTGTCGGCCCAGGGGCCGCTGTAGGCCCGGAAGCCCGGGTGCCGCCTGACGGAGTTTGCTCGCCTCCCGGCCCAGGTGGCCGCCATTGGTGGAGCGGGAGCACGTGGCCGCTGGCTGGGTGAGGTCACGTGGGGCGCGGGCCGGTGACGTCACTTTTTGTCCCTTATTTGAGAGTGAGAAAGTTGGCAACCCTAGAGATGAGGGAGTGCTGTGTTTTGGGGGGGGCAGAGAGGACGGAGCCTCAGTGACGAAGTTTGGGTCAATGTAATCTCGTGAGGTACACTGCAAATGGCTGCCGTCTGGGACAATGAGAGTCATTGTGAAGTACATTGCAAATGGCTGCCGTCTGGGACAATGGGAGTCATTGAGCCACACTGCAAATGGCCGCCAATTTGGGAGAAGGGGAGGTCACATAGCAAATTGCAACCAACTCGAGATTAACGGGAGGGGATAAACTTTTATACAATGCAAATTGTTGCCAACCTGTGCCCATTACACCATCGACACGGCCAGCATGCACACTGCAAATGGCTGCCAGTCTGGGACAATGTGGGGAGATCAACTGAGGTACACTGCAAATGGCCCCCATCTGAGTCAATGGGAGTCATTGAAGTACACTGCAAATGGCCGCCAGTCTGGGACAATGGGTGTCATTGAGGTACACTGCAAATGGCCCCCATCTGAGTCAATGGGAGTCATTGAGGTACACTGCAAATGGCCACTAGTCTGGGACAATGGGTGTCATTGAGGTACACTGCAAATGGCCACTAGTCTGGGACAATGGGTGTCATTGAGGTACACTGCAAATGGCTGCCAGTCTGGGACAATGGGAGTCATTGAGGTACACTGCAAATGGCTGCCAGTCTGGGACAATGGGTTTCACAGAGTGCTGGAGTAACTCAGCAGGTCAGGCAGCTGCTGTGGGGAATGTGGATAGGTGACGTTCCGGGCTGGTACAGGAACAGAAAGAAGAGATACAGGAACAACGTCTTACTGCTTTATTAAACTACTTTTATTAACATATAAACATTAGTTTAAAAGTAAGGTGGTTCAACAAGTTATCAAATTCATAGAAAGGAATTCAATTCAAGAGACCCAATTCAATTGATTTCAAATCCAAATTCAATACAAATTCACTTCAATTTAAATCCAATTCAAATTCAATCCAATCCCATTCCATCCAAATTCAATTCAAGGGATCCAAATCAATTCAAATCAAATTCATTTCAATTCAATTCAATTTAAATCCAATTCAATCCCATTCCATCCAAATTCAATTCAAAGGATCAAAATCAATTCAAATCAAATTCATTTCAATTCAATTCAATTTAAATCTAATTCAATCCCATTCCATCCAAATTTAATTCAAGGGATCCAAATCAATTCGAATCAAATTCATTTCAATTCAATCAAATTTAAATCAAATTCCAATCCCATTCCATCCAAATTCAATTCAAAGGATCGAAATAAATTCAAATCAAATTCATTTCAATTCAATTCAACTTAAATCTAATTCAGTCCCATTCCATCCAAATTCAATTCAAAGGATCGAAATCAATTCAAATCAAATTCATTTCAATTCAATTCAATTTAAATTTAATTCAATCTCATTCCATCCAAATTCAATTCAAAGGATCGAAATCAATTCAATTCAAATTCATTTCAATTCAATTCAATTTAAATCTAATTCAATCTCATTCCATCCCAATTCAATTCAAGGGACCCAATTCAATTCAAATCAAATTCATCTCAAATTAAATTCAAACACAATTCATATCCAAGTCAAGTCCAATTTAATTCAAGGGATCCATTTCACGGGAAACAAATGCAACTCAGTTTAGCTTCTGTGGAAGGCGGATGGCGTGGCTAGGACGTGAGTTAGCGCCCGGGGAGGGGCGGCTGTGGAGGCTGAGCGGGGGGCTGCCGCGAGAGTGAGCCTCTTGGGTGAAGCAGTCGTATCTTTTCTTCCACTGCATTGTGCAGCACTTGTACAGGGGGGCCTTGGCGCCAATCTCCTCCTCGCAATACAGCTGCAGCGACCAGATCCACTGAAAGAGACGCCCTGGGTTCAAGGAGCTTAAACAATGCAACGGAGGGGCGGCGGGGCCCGCGATCGACCTGCAACGATCAGCGTGAGGACACGTTAGAGGCAGGAAACATGTTCCCAATGTTGGGGGAGTCCAGAACCAGGGGCCACACAGTTTAAGAATAAGGGGTCGGCCATTTAGAACTGAGATGAGGAAAAACTTTTCCAGTCAGAGAGTTGTGAATCTGTGGAATTCTCTGCCTCAGAGGGCAGTGGAGGCCAATTCTCTGAATGCATTCAAGAGAGAGCTAGATAGAGCTCTTAAGGATAGCGGAGTCAGGGGGTATGGGGAGAAGGCAGGAACGGGGTACTGATTGAGAATGATCAGCCATGATCACATTGAATGGCGGTGCTTGCTCAAAGGGCCGAATGGCCTCCTCCTGCACCTATTGTCTATTGTCTATTGTCTAAGACATAGAAGCATAGAAAATAGGCACAGGAGAAGCCGGTGAGAAATAGACAATAGACAACAGGTGCAGGAGGAGGCCATTCGGCCCTTCGAGCCAGCACCGCCATTCAATGTGATCATGGCTGATCATTCTCAATCAAAATATCATGTGTGATTATGATATTTTATTTTTTGATACAATGTTTTTTTGTACCATTTAACTTTCACAACTGTATGGCCAACCTGTAATAAATAAATAAATACAGATAGATAAATAAATAAGTAAATTCAGCCCTTCAAGCCAGCACCGCCATTCATTGTGATCATGGCTGATCATCCACAATCAGTAACCCGTGCCTGCCTTCTCCCCATATCCCTTGTTTCCGCTAGCCCCTAGAGCTCTATCTAACTCTCTCTTAAATTCATCCAGTGAATCGGCCTCCACTGCCCTCTGTGGCAGAGAATTCCACAGATTCCACAATTTGAGGAAGGACATCCTTGCTATTGAGGGCGTGCAGCGTAGGTTCACCAGGTTAATTACCGGAATGGCGGGACTGTCGTACGTTGAAAGACTGGAGCGACTAGGCTTGTATACACTGTAATTTAGAAGGATGAGAGGGGAAACATATAAGATTATTAAGGGGTTGGACACGTTAGAGGCAGGAAACATGTTCCTAATGTTGGGGGAGTCCAGAACCAGGGGCCACAGTTTAAGAATAAGGGGTAGGCCATTTAGAACGGAGATGAGGAAATACTTTTTCAGTCAGAGAGTTGTGAATCTGTGGAATTCACTGCCTCAGAAGGCAGTGGAGGCCAATTCTCTGGATGCATTCAAGAGAGAGCTAGATAGAGCTCTTAATGATAGCGGAGTCAAGGGGTATGGGGAGAAGGCAGGAACGGGGTACTGATTGAGAATGATCAGCCATGATCACATTGAATGGTAGTGCTGGCTCGAAGGGCTGAATGGCCTCCTCCTGCGTCTATTGTCTATTCACAACTCTCTGGGCGGAAAAGTTTCTTCTCACCTCAGTCTTAAATGGCCTCCCCTTTATTCTTAGACTGTGTGTGTGGCCCCTGGTTCTGGACTCGCCCAACATTGGGAACATGTTTACTTCATCAAGGCAATGGGGGAGGGGGAGGCGCTCTGTGACGGACGGTGGGGGAACAAAGGGGGTCACGGTTTGGGATGGTGGGGGGAGCACTCTAGTTTTAGAACCCTCTGCCCTGGGGATAAGCCTGCGTTTGTATGTATGTTTGTTCCGGTGAAGACGCTGTGCACACGTGAGCCAGCCAACAGTCGCTGGCCTTGTCTATTCTGTTTTCACTTTTAAATTCAAGTTTTCGTATGCCTTGTTATGTGTTGTGACTGCCGGCAGAAGTATTCCCCTCCTGGGATGAATACAGTCTCATCGTGTTGTATCGTATTAATAATAATAATAATAATGCATTTTATTTATATAGCGCTTTTCAGATACTCAAAGACGCTTTACAGAGATTTTGAGAACATAAGGGAAATGAATAAATAGATAAATAAGTAAATAAATAAATGAACAGAGAAAGGAGACAGAAGGTGAGGTGACCTTCAGTGGTTGAAGGCAGTACTGAACAGGTGAGACTTCAGCGATGTTTTGAATGTGGTGAGTGTGGGGGAGTCTCTAACGGTTTGGGGTAGTGAGTTCCATAGGGTGGGAGCAGCGATGGAGAAAGCCCTGTCCCCCCAGGATCTGAGTTTGGTCCGGATGTGGGGGGATAGGAGATTGGCAGCGGCAGAGCGGAGGGTGCAGGTGGGAGTGTGCCTGTGGAGGAGGTCGGTCAGGTAGGATGGGGCCAGGTTATGGAGGGCTTTGTAGGTTATGAGGAGGATTTTGTACTGGATTCTCTGGGGGATGGGGAGCCAGTGGAGTTTATAAAGGACGGGGTGATATGGTCACGGATCAAGGTGTGTGTGAGTAGACGGGCAGCGGAGTTTTGAATGTATTGAAGTTTATTGATGATTTTTGAGGGTGCGCCATAGAGGAGGCTGTTGCAGTAGTCCAGACGGGAGGTGATGAAGGCGTGGATGAGGGTTTCTGCAGCTGTGGAGGAGAGGGATGGACGGAGACGGGCAATGTTTTTGAGGTGGAAGAAGGCTGTCTTTGTGATGTGTTTGTCGAAGGAGAGGGTTTGATCAAGGATGATTCCAAGATTCCGGATGTGAGGTGAGGTGGATACTGGGAGACCATCAATGTTGAGGATGAAGTTTTGGGTGGATTTGGTGAGCGTTTTTGGACCAATGATGATGATTTCAGATTTTGTATTGCGGATTCAGTATTGCGGATGACACGAAGCTGGGGGGCAGTGTTAGCTGTGAGGAGGATGCAACGTGACTTGGATAGGTTAGGTGAGTGGGCAAATGCATGGCAGATGCAGTATAATGTGGATAAATGTGAGGTTATCCACTTTGGTGGCAAGAACAGGAAAGCAGACTATTATCTGAATGGTGGCCGATTAGGAGAAGGGGAGATGCAACGAGAACTGGGTGTCGTGGTACACCAGTCATTGAAAGTAGGCATGCAGGTGCAGCAGGCAGTGAAGAAAGCGAATGGTATGTTGGCATTCATAGCGAGGGGATTTGAGTATAGGAGCAGGGAGGTTCTGCTGCAGTTGTACAGGGCCTTGGTGAGACCACACCTGGAGTATTGCGTACAGTTTTGGTCTCCTAATCTGAGGAAAGACATTCTTGCCATAGAGGGAGTACAGAGAAGGTTCACCAGATTGATTCCTGGGATGGCAGGACTTTCATATGAAGAAAGACTGGATAGACTCGGCTTGTACTCGCTGGAATTTAGAAGATTGAGGAGGGATCTTATAGAAACTTACAAAATTCTTAAGGGGTTGGAGAGGCTAGATGCGGGAAGATTGTTCCCGATGTTGGGGAAGTCCAGAACAAGGGGTCACACAGTTTAAGGATAAGGGGGAAGTCTTTTAGGACCAAGATGAGAAAGTATTTTTTCACACAGAGAGTGGTGAATCTGTGGAATTCTCTGCCACAGAAGGTAGTTGAGGCCAGTTCATTGGCTATATTTAAGAGGGAGTTAGATGTGGCCCTTGTGGCTAAAGGGATCAGGGGGTATGGAGAGAAGGCAGGTACGGGATACTGAGTTGGATGATCAGCCATGATCATATTGAATGGCGGTGCGTACAGGCTCGAAGGGCCGAATGGCCTACTCCTGCACCTATTTTCTATGTTTCGATGTTTCTATCGTAACAGTACAAACAGCTAACGATACGATACGATAGTGTACAAAATCACGAGAGGAACAGATCGGGTAGACGCACAGAGTCTCGTGCCCAGAGTAGGGGAATCGAGGACCAGAGGACATGGGTTCAAGGTGAAGGGGAAAAGATTTAAAAGGAATCTGGGGGGTAACTTTTCCACACAGAGTGTGGTGGGTGTATGGAACGAGCTGCCGGAGGAGGTAGTTGTGGCTGGGACTATCCCAGCGTTTAAGAAACAGTTAGACAGGTACATGGATAGGACAGGTTTGGAGGGATATGGGCCAAACGAGGGCGGGTGGGACTAGTGTAGATGGGGCATGTTGGTCGGTGTGGGCAGGTGGGACTAGTGTAGATGGGGCATGTTGGTCGGTGTGGGCAGGTGGGACTAGTGTAGATGGGGGCATGTTGGTCGGTGTGGGTGGGTGGGACTAGTGTAGATGGGGCATGTTGGTCGGTGTGGGCAGGTGGGACTAGTGTAGATGGGGCATGTTGGCCGGTGTGGGCAAGTTGGGCCGAAGGGCCTGTTTCCACACTGTATCACTCTATGATTGAACCTTATTTGTCCCAGGACAGAAATTAATCTGCCAAAAGTCATTAAAAAAAACCACAAAACACGTGAAACATGAAATTAAAGTTACGAGTGGAAAGGACTGGGCGGAGGGATTGAGGAGGGGGAGGGAGGGGGGGGTGGGGTGGGGGGTCAGTCTCAGTCTACCCCACGATAGAAGGGGGAGGAGTTGTACAGCTAGATAGCCACAGGGAAGAAGGCTCTCCTGTGACGTTCTAACAATGACCTGTTTACTTTATCATCGTTACTTTTTTACATATCGTTTATTCATTTGTTCTGTATCTCTCCACATCATCACCTGTATCTCTCGTTTCCCTCTCTCCCCTGACTCTAAGTCTGAAGAAAGGTCTCGACCCGAAACGTCACCCATTCCTTCTCTCCACAGATGCTGCCTGACCTGCTGAGTTACTCCTCCCCCTCTCTCTCTCCTTTTCCCTCTCCCTCTCCCTCTCTCTCTCTCCCCATTTCTCTCCCCTCTCTCTCTCTCCCCCTCTCTCTCCCTCCCCCCTCTCTCTCCCTCCCCCCTCTCCCTCTCCCTCTCCCTCTCTCTCTCCTCCAGAGAGTTGTGAATCTGTGGAATTCTCTGCCTCAGAAGGCAGTGGAGGCCAATTCTCTGAATGCATTCAAGAGAGAGCTGGATAGAACTCTTAAGGACAGTGGAGTCAGGGGGTATGGGGAGAAGGCAGGAACGGGGTACTGATTGAGAATGATCAGCCATGATCACATTGAATGGCGGTGTGTACAGGTTCGAAGAGCCGAATGGCCTCCTCCTGCACCTATTGTCTATTGTCTATTGTCTCCCTCTCTCCCTCTCCCTCTCCCTCTCCCTCTCCCTCTCCCTCTCCCTCTCCCTCTCCCTCTCCCTCTCCCTCTCCCTCTCCCTCTCCCTCTCCCTCTCCCTCTCCGCCCACACCGACCAACATGCCCCATCTACACTAGTCCCACCCGCCCACACCGGCCAACATGCCCCATCTACACTAGTCCCACCTGCCCACACCGACCAACATGCCCCATCTACACTAGTCCCACCTGCCCACACCGACCAACATGCCCCATCTACACTAGTCCCACCTTTGCCCACACCGGCCAACATGCCCCATCTACACTAGTCCCACCCGCCCACACCGACCAACATGCCCCATCTACACTAGTCCCACCTGCCCACACCGACCAACATGCCCCATCTACACTAGTCCCACCTTTGCCCACACCGACCAACATGCCCCATCTACACTAGTCCCACCTGCCCGCGTTTGGCCCATATCCAAACCTGTCCTATCCATGTAGCTGTCTAAATGTTCCTTAAACGTTGGGATAGTCCCAGCCTCAACTACCTCCTCCGGCAGCTCGTTCCATACACCCACCACCCTCTGTGTGGAAAAGTTACCCCTCAGGTTCCTATTAAATCTTTTCCCCCTCTCACCAAGGGCGCAGGGGGTAGAGTTGCTGTCTCACAGCGCCGGAGACCCGGGTTCCATCCCGACTACGGGCGCTCTCTGTACGGAGTTTGTACGTTCTCCCCGTGACCTGCGTGGGTTTTCTCCGGGCGCTCCGGTTTCCTCCCACACTCCAAAGATGTGCGGGTTTGTAGGTTAATTGGCTTGGTATAAATGTAAATTGTTCCTAGTGTGTGTGTGGGATAGTGTTAGTGCGCGGGGATCGCTGGTCGACACGGACTCGATGGGCCGAAGGGCCTGTTTCCGCGCTGTATCTCTAAACTTAAAACTAAAACTTAAACTAAAATTAAACTAAACTAAACTCAACCCTGAAACTTAAACTTAAACTTAAACCTAAAACTATAAAACTAAGACTTAAGCTAAACTAAACTAAACTAAACTGAGAATAAGGGGTAGGCCACTTAAAACTGAGATGAGGAAGAACTTTTTCACCCAGAGAGTTGTGAATCTGTGGAATTCTCTGCCACAGAGGGCAGTGGAGGCCAATTCACTGGATGCTTTCAAGAGAGATATAGAGCTCTTAAAGATAGCGGAGTCAGGGGGTACGGGGAGAAGGCAGGAACGGGGTACTGATTGTGGATGATCAGCCATGATCACAGTGAATGGCGGTGCTGGCACGAAGGGCCGAATGGCCTCCTCCTGCACCTATTGTCTATGAAACTTAAACTGAAAACTAAATCTATACAACTAAACCATAAGCTAAACTAAACTAAACCCTAAAACTTAAACTGAAAACTAAAACTATGAAACTAAGACTTAAGCTAAACTAAACTAAACTAAACTCTAAAACTTAAACTTAAACTGAAAACTTCAGGTCCTTCTGCAGTTGTACAGGGCCCTAGTGAGACCGCACCTGGAGTACTGTGTGCAGTTGTACAGGGCCCTGGTGAGACCGCACCTGGAGTACTGTGTGCAGTTTTGGTCTCCAAATTTGAGGAAGGATATTCTTGCTATTGAGGGCGTGCAGCGTAGGTTCACTAGGTTAATTCCCGGAATGGCGGGACTCTCATATGTTGAAAGACTGGAGCGACTAGGCTTGTATACACTGGAATTTAGAAGGATGAGAGGAGATCTTATCGAAACGTATAAGATTATTAAGGGGTTGGACACGTTAGAGGCAGGAAACATGTTCCCAATGTTGGGGGAGTCCAGAACAAGAGGCCACAGTTTAAGAATAAGGGGTCGGCCATGATCGCCGTGATTTATTTGATATTTGACTGGATAGCATCGATATGGAAGCGACTATCAAAATCTCGTTGTGCTTGTACAATGAGAATAAAGGGTATTGTATTGTATTGTTGTATTGTAAACTTAAACTTAAGCGGAATTGGCGGCGCCTAACGGCTGCGGCTCGCTAGCAGTCTGTTCGTCTTTTTTCCTTTTTTGTTGTTGTGTGTCGGTGTTGGGATGGTTTTGGTATTTTTTTTGGTTGTGTATGTGTGGGGGGGTGGTGGTGTGGGTGGGGGGGTGGTGGGTGGGGGGGTGGGGGGGGGGGTGGGGGAAACTTTTCTCTTCCTCACGGCGCCCGGTGCGGCTCGGCTGCGGGGCCTAACATCGCCCGGTGCGGCTCGGCCGCGGGACTTTACATCGCCCGGTGCGGCTCAGCCGCTGGACTTAACAGTGCCCGGTGCGGCTCGGCCGCGGGACTTTTCATCGCCCGGTGTGGCTTGGCCGCGGGACTATACATCGCTAGTGCGGCTCGGCCGCTGGACTTAACATCGCCCGGTGCGGCTCGGCCGCTGGACTTAACAGTGCCAGGTGCGACTCGGCTGCGGGACTTTACATCGCCCGGTGCAGCTCGGCCGCGGGACTTTTCATCGCCCGGTGCGGCTCGGCCACGGGACTTAGCTGCGCAAGGCTTAGTCGCGGGGCCTTTCATCGCCCGGCTCGGCCGCGAGATGTTTCAGCGCCCGGAGCGACTCGGCCGCGGGGACTTCCAACCCCTTGCGGGGACTGTGCGGGTCGGTCGGGGACGAGCTGTCTGTCCGTGGGCGTGGGGAAGAGAGTGGAAGTTTTGTTGCCTCCATCACAGTGAGGGGGTGTTTGGAGTCACTGTGATGGACGTTTGTGTTGGGGTCATGTGTCTTGTGTTCTTTTTTTCTATGACTGCTATGTAGTTTCGTTCGGTACCTCGGTACCGAATGACAAATAAAGCTCTGTTATACTGTTATACTGTTATAAACTGAAAACTAAAACTTTGAAACTAAGACTTAAACTAAACTAAACCCTAAAACTTAAACTTAAACTGAAAACTAAAACTATAAAACTAAGACTTAAGCTAGTGTAGGAAAATACCTGGAGTATTGCGTACAGTTTTGGTCTCCTAATCTGAGGAAAGAGGGAGTACAGAGAAGGTTCACCAGATTGATCCCTGGGATGGCAGGACTTTCATATGAAGAAAGACTGGATAGACTCGGCTTGTACTCGCTGGAATTTAGAAGACTGAGGGGGAATCTTATAGAAACATATAAAATTCTTAAGGGGTTGGACAGGCTAGATGCGGGAAGATTGTTCCCGATGTTGGGGAAGTCCAGAACAAGGGGTCACAGTTTAAGGATAAGGGGGAAGTCTTTTAGGACCGAGATGAGAACGTTTTTTTTCACACAGAGAGTGGTGAATCTGTGGAATTCTCTGCCACAGAAGGTAGTTGAGGCCGGTTCATTGGCTATATTTAAGAGGGAGTTAGATGTGGCCCTTGTGGCTAAAGGGATCAGGGGGTATGGAGAGAAGGCAGGTACGGGATACTGAGCTGGATGATCAGCCATGATTGTATTGAATGGCGGTGCGTACAGGCTCGAAGGGCCGAATGGCCTACTCCTGCACCTAGTTTCTATGTTTCTATGTTTCTATGTTTCTATGTTTCTATGTTTCTATGCTTCTATGCTGGTACAAATCGAAGGTATCACAAAATGCTGGAGTAACTCAGCAGGTCAGGCAGCATCTCGGATAGAGGGAATGGGTGACGTTTTGGGTCGAGACCCTTCTTCAGTCTGAAGAAGGGTCTCGACCCGAAACGTCGCCCATCCCCTCTCTCCGAGATGCTGTCTGACCCGCTGAGTTACTCCAGCATTTTGTGATACCTAAGACTTAAGCTAAACTAAACTAAGAACTGACCCGAAAGACTCCCAACCCGAGAGTTCTTACCTGCTGCCTTGAATCCGCCCCCCCCCACCGCTCCCCTCCCCTGAGATTGTGCCTGAGGTCTAAAAAGAACTGAGGGACAACTTTTTCCAAAAGCAGTGTGGTACGTACTTGGAACGAGCTGTCAGAGGAAGTAGTAAAGGAGTTGCATAGAAACATAGAAAATAGGTGCAGGAGGAGGCCATTCAGCCCTTCGAGCCAGCACCGCCATTCATTGTGATCATGGCTGATCATCCACAATCAGTAACCCGTGCCTGCCTTCTCCCCATATCCCTTGATTCCACTAGCCCCTTGAGCTCTATCTAACTCTCTCTTAAATCCATCCAGTGATTCGGCCTCCACTGCCCTCTGTGGCAGAGAATTCCACAGATTCACAACTCTCTGGGTGAAAACGTTTTTCCTCACCTCAGTTTTAAATGGCCTACCCTTTATTCTTAGACTGTGTGGCCCCTGGTTCTGGACTCCCCCAACATTGGGAACATTTTTCCTGCATCTAGCTTGTCCAGTCCTTTTATAACTTTATACGTCTCTATAAGATCCTTTCCTCTCATCCTTCTAAACTCCAATGAATACAAGCCCAGTCTTTCCAAACTATCCTCATAGGGTTTCATAGACAGCATTTAAAAGACACAGGGACAGGTACATTAGGGGTTGCCAACTTCCTCACTCCCAAATACGGGACAAGGTGACGTCACCGCCTCGCGCCCCACGTGACCTCACCCAGCCAGCAGCCACGTGCTCCCGTTCCACCAATGGCGGCCGCCCAGGCCGGGAGGCGGGTTGCTACGTAACCTCCGTTAGGCGGCGCCCGGGCCTCCGGGCCTACAGTGTCTGGGCCTACAGTGTCTGGGCCTACAGCGTCCGGGCCTACAGTGTCCGGGCCTACAGTGTCCGGGCCTACAGCGTCCGGGCTTACACTGTCTGGGCCTACAGTGTCCGGGCCTACAGTATCTGGGCCTACACTGTCCGGGCCTACATTGTCTGGGCCTACAGTGTCCGGGCCTACAGTGTCTGGGCCTACACTGTCCGGGCCTACAGTGTCTGGGCCTACAGCGTCCGGGCCCACAGTGTTCGGGCCTACAATGTCCGGGCCTACAGCGTCCGGGCTTACACTGTCTGGGCCTACAGTGTCCGGGCCTCCACTGTCTCGGCCTACAGCGTCCGGGCCTACACTGTCTGGGCCTACAGTGTCCGGGCCTCCACTGTCTGGGCCTACACTGTCCGGGCCTACAGTGTCCGGGCCTACACTGTCTCGGCCTACAGCGTCCGGGCCTACACTGTCTGGGCCTACAATGTCCAGGCCTACACTGTCTGGGCCTACAGTGTCCGGGCCTACAGTATCTGGGCCTACACTGTCCGGCCTACAGTGTCCGGGCCTACACTGTCTCGGCCTACAGCGTCCGGGCCTACACTGTCTGGGCCTACAGTGTCCGGGCCTCCACTGTCTGGGCCTACACTGTCTGGGCCTACACTGTCTGGGCCTACAGTGTCCGGGCCTACAGTGTCAGGGCCTACACTGCCTGGGCCTACAGCATCCGGGCCTACACTGTCTGGGCCTACAGTGCCCGGGCCGAGTCTGTCTGGGCCTACAGTGTCCGGGCCTACAGTGTCCGGGCCTACAGCGTCCGGGACTACAGTGTCCGGGCCTACAGCGCCCCCCGGGCCTAATACGGGACAAGGGCGGTCCCGTACGGGACAAGCCAATTTAGCCCAAAATCTGGGATGTCCCGGCTAATACTAAGGAATATGAAAGGATGATGTATCTGGGTCTCTCTCACCCCGTCCAGCGCGCACATCAGCCCTCTCCACAAGTTGACGGTTTGGCAGCACTTGGCGAACACGGCCTCCATTCTCTGCAGGGCCTTGGCCTGCCGGTGGCGCAGACCGAAGTCGGCGGAGGTTGGCGAATTGGGCTGGTCGATCTTCCTCTGCCCTACGTACTTGCAGATGACAGCGATGTTCCCCCCCGTCGGCTGTTCCCAAGGAAACGGGACGGCCGTCCCCACTGCCTTGGCCTTAGGACCTGGAAGGAAGGACATCCTTGCTATTGAGGGCGTGCAGGGTAGGTTCACCAGGTTAATCCCCGGGATGGCGGGACAGTCGTACGATGAAAGACTGGAGCGACTAGGCTTGTATACACTGGAATTTAGAAGGATGAGAGGGGATCTTATCGAAACATATAAGATTATTAAGGGGTTGGACACGCTAGAGGCAGGAAACATGTTCCCAATGTTGGGGGGAGTCCAGAACCAGGGGCCACACAGTTTACGAAAAAGGGGTCGGCCATTTAGAACGGAGATGAGGAAAAAATATTTCACTGAGAGAGTTGTAAATCTCTCTGCCTCAGAAGGCAGTGGAGGCCAATTCACTGGATGCTTTCAAGAGAGAGTTAAAGATAATGGCTGTACTTCAGGAACAAACAAACAAAAGTTTTAGGATATAGATACCAAGCCAATTAAACCCTTTTTTTGTCCCGCCCCCCTGACATCAGTCTGACGAAGGGTCTCGACCCGAAACGTCACCCATTCCTTCTCTCCCGAGATGCTGCCTGACCCGCTGAGTTACTCCAGCACTCTGTGAAATAAATACCTTCGATTTGTACCAGCATCTGCAGTTGTTTTCTTCCAAACCTGCACGTTCTTTGGAGTGTGGGAGACTAGAGGGGGAGGGCGAGGTTTGAAACATAGAAACATAGAAAATAGGTGTAGGAGTAGGCCATTCGGCCCTTCGAGCCTGTACGCACCGCCATTCAATATGATCATTGCTGATCATCCAGCTCAGTAACCTGTACCTGCCTTCTCTCCATACCCCCTGATCCCTTTAGCCACAAGGGCCACATCTAACTCCCTCTTAAATAGAGCCAATGAACTGGCCTCAACTACCTTCTGTGGCAGAGAATTCCACAGACTCTCTGTGTGAAGAAATGTTTTCTCATCTCGGTCCTAAAAGACTTCCCCCTTATCCTTAAGCTGTGACCCCTGGTTCTGGACTTCCCCAACATCGGGAACAATCTTCCCGCATCTAGCCTCTCCAACTCCTTAAGAATTTTATGTTTCTATAAGATCCCCCCTCAGTCTTCTAAATTCCAGCGAGTACAAGCCGAGTCTATCCAGTCTTTCTTCATATGAAAGTCCTGCCATCCCAGGGATCAATCTGGTGAACCTTCTCTGTATTCCCTCTAAGGCTAGAATGTGTTTCCTCAGATTAGGAGACCAAAACTGTACGCAATACTCCAGGTGCGATCTCACCAAGGCCCTGTACAACTGCAGCAGAACCTCCCTGCTCCTATACTCAATTCCTCTTGCTTTGAATGCCAACATACCATTCGCTTTCTTCACTGCCTGCTGCACCTGCACGCTTGCTTTCAATGACTGGTGTACCATGACACCCAGGTCAGATCAAAGTGGATGCTGGTCAAAGGAAATGTAAAAAGGTTCATTTGCTGGCTGAAGGTGTCAAGTTAGGAAGAGGGGATGTTCAACGAGATCTGGGTGTCCGAGTGCATCAGTCACTGAAAGGAAGCATGCAGGTACAGCAGGCAGTGAAGAAAGCCAATGGAATGTTGGCCTTCATAACGAGAGGAGTTGAGTATAGGAGCAAAGAGGTCCTTCTACAGTTGTACCGGGCCCTGGTGAGACCGCACCTGGAGTACTGTGTGCAGTTTTGGTCTCCAAATTTGAGGAAGGATATTCTTGCTATTGAGGGCGTGCAGCGTAGGTTCACTAGGTTAATTCCCGGAATGGCGGGACTGTCGTATGTTGAAAGACTGGAGCGATTGGGCTTGTATACACTGGAATTTAGAAGGATGAGGGGGGATCTTATTGAAACATATAAGATAATTAGGGGATTGGACACATTAGAGGCAGGAAACATGTTCCAATGTTGGGGGAGTCTAGAACAAGGGGCCACAGTTTAAGAATAAGGGGTAGGCCATTTAGAACGGAGATGAGGAAGAACTTTTTCAGTCAGAGAGTGGTGAAGGTGTGGAATTCTCTGCCTCAGAAGGCAGTGGAGGCCAGTTCGTTGGATGCTTTCAAGAGAGAGCTGGATAGAGCTCTTAAGGATAGCGGAGTGAGGGGGTATGGGGAGAAGGCAGGAACGGGGTACTGATTGAGAGTGATCAGCCATGATCGCATTGAATGGCGGTGCGTACAGGCTTGAAGGGCTGAATGGCCTCTTCCTGCGTCTATTGTCTATTGTCTATTGAAGGGAAGTTGACAACGAGGCATGCAAACAGTGACACTAATCAGGAGGACAGTGACACTAGTCGGAGAACGAGGGTGGGGGAGGGAGGGACGGGGAGAGAGAGGGGGGAAAGCAAGAGTTACTAGGTTAGAGAAATCTGGGCAAGTTCTAGAGGGATTCGGCAGTTCTAGAGACCAATTCCAATGTTCGCCATGGCATTGAGGTGAATCGGACAGAACTGCAGCTGATGGGAGTCCCGTTCAGAAGCCTGATTAAGGAGTGGGAGGGAACACAGATGGGGTGGGTGATCTGAAGTTTAGTTTAGTTTAGAAACTCGGCGCGGAAACCAACCCTTCGGCCCACCACCGACCAGCGATCCCCGCCCACTAACACTATCTTACACACCCACTGGGGATAATTTTACACTTGCACCAAGCCAAAGTGACCTACAAACCCGCACGCCTTTGGAGGAAACCGAAGATCTCGGAGAAAACCCACGCAGGTCACGGGGGAGAACGTGCAAACTCCGTACAGGCAGCGCCCGTAGTCAGGATGGAACCCTGGTCTCCGGCGCTGTGAGGCAGCAACTCTACCGCTTCAACTCATAAGGTCGTAAGTGATAGGAGCAGAATTGGGCCATTCGGCCCATCGAGTCTACTCCTCCATTCATTCATGGCTGATCTATCTCTCCCCTCCTGACCCCATTCTCCTGCCTTCTCCCCATAACCCCTGACACCCGCACTGATCAATGGGGTGGGGATGGTCCGGGTGGGAATGGTCTGGGTGGGAATGTGAGGTTCAGATCTCTAGTTCCTGTTTGGCCTCCTCCTAGCACTGAGGAAGGTCGAGGGTGGGACGGTGGGCGAGGGAGTGGCAAGGAGAGTGGTCATGCCTTTGTCAAGCTTGAAAGGGTTCAGAGATTTACAAGGATGTTGCCAGGACTAGTGGGTGTGAGCTACAGGGAGAGGTTGAGCAGGCTGGGTCTCTATTCCCTGGAGCGCAGGAGGATGAGGGGAGATCTTATAGAGGTGTACAGAATCACTAGGGGAATAGATCGGGTAGACGCACAGAGTCTCCTGCCCAGAGTAGGGGAACCGAGGATCAGAGGACATGGGTTCAAGGTGAAGGGGAAAAGATTTAATAGGACCCTGAGGGGTAATTTTTCCACACATAGGGTGGGTGGGTGTATGGAACGAGCTGCCGGAGGAGGTAGTTGAGGCTGGGACTATCCCAACGTTTAAGAAACAGTCAGGCAGGTACATGGATAGGACGGGTTTGGAGGGATATGGGCCAAACGCGGGCAGGTGGGACTAGTGTAGATGGGGCATGTTGGCCGGTGTGGGCAAAGGTGGGACCGGTGTAGATGGGGCACGTTGGCCGGTGTGGGCAAAGGTGGGACCGGTGTAGATGGGGCACGTTGGCCGGTGTGGGCAAAGGTGGGACCGGTGTAGATGGGGCACGTTGGTCGGTGTGGGCAAAGGTGGGACTAGTGTAGATGGGGCACGTTGGCCGGTGTGGGCAAAGGTGGGACTGGTGTAGATGGGGCACGTTGGCCGGTGTGGGCAAAGGTGGGACTGGTGTAGATGGGGCACGTTGGCCGGTGTGGGCAAAGGTGGGACTGGTGTAGATGGGGCACGTTGGCCGGTGTGGGCAAAGGTGGGACTGGTGTAGATGGGGCACGTTGGCCGGTGTGGGCAAAGGTGGGACTGGTGTAGATGGGGCACGTTGGCCGGTGTGGGCAAAGATGGGACTGGTGTAGATGGGGCACGTTGGCCGGTGTGGGCAAGTTGGGCCTGTTTCCGCACTGTGTCACTCTGTGACCAGGAGGACCAGAGGGTGTTCTCCCTCCTCACGGCCCCTCTCTCCCCCTCTCCCCTCGCTCGCTCGCTCGACGTTGCCCGCGGTGACTGAACGTCCACGGAGGTCTCTGGGTTCCCAGACTTTCCCCCCCCACAAAGCCCCCCCCTGACCCTCAGCCACCCTGAACTCCCCCGGTACCTACCCTGTCCCAGAGTGGGGAGGGAGAAGCAGCAAACGAGAAACACTGTCCTGAACATCCTGTCCCTTCTCACCAGCCACACTCTCCCGTTCTGTGCCAGAGATGAGTCGCTCCATCAACCTGTGCCTTTATACCGTCACGGGGAGGGGACAGAGCCCACACCCACACACCCTGCCCCTCGGTCTCGGCAAGTCTGCCCCAGAGCTAAACACTATTTTACATCTAAATGTCTGATCCTCTCTTTCGTTAACAAAACAAAAATTAATTTAAATCAACTATTTGCAAAGATGCAAAAACAGACCCAGCACCGTAATACAGAATAAAGAAATATTCTTAAATATTAAATAGTTACTCGACCAAGAGGCCCAAACCTCTCCTGTATTGGTGCAGCACCCTCCTCTCCTCTCCTCTCCTCCCTCCCTCTCCCTCCCTCTCCCTCCCTCCCTCTCCCTCCCCCTCCCCCTCCCTCCTCCCTCCATCCCTCCCTCCCTCCCTCCATCCCTCCCTCCCTCCCCTCCCCTCCCCTCCCTCCCCTCTACTCCCACTACATCCCCCTCAACACCCCTCCTCCCCCTCCCCTCCCACTCCCACTACATTCCCCTCAACCCCCCCTTATCCTCCCCTCCTTCCCGTCCCCTCCCTCTCCCCTCCAGTTCCCCTCCCCCTCCCCCCTCCCCTCCCCTCCCCCTCCTGCCCCCTCCCCCCCTCCCCTCCACTCCCACTACATCCCCCCTCAACCCCCCCCTTATCCTCCCCCCCTTCCCTCCTCCCTCCCCTCCCCAGTAGATAGATTTAAACTTTAAAATGTGAATAACTTTAAAAATATAACACCGATTTCAATGAAACTTCTTCCATTAGCACCAAAGGGACGACGGTGAGTAAGGTGGGCCTAACATTGTCGCGCTATCGTGTACCGTGTTGGCTGTAGTTCAGGAACAAACAAACAAGAGTGTTAGTATATAGATTTC